>NC_055958.1:13187670-13200170 GCF_018492685.1 Alosa sapidissima
TTTACCTCATCTCTCTCTCTCCTCTTATCATCTCAACAGTCTCTCTCTCTCTCTCCCTCTCTCTCGAGATTTGTTTTGTTTTTAATATGAGGATGCATTTGTGCATCTGTTTGTTCAATTGTGCATGTCTCCATGAGAGATTACACTGTGGGTTAATGACTGATTTCTCTCCCTCTCCCTCCTTCTCTCTTTCTCTCTCTTTCTCTCCCTCTCCATCCCTCCCTCCCCCCCCTCTCTCTCTCTCTCTCTCTCTCTCGGTGAGTACATTCAGGGCAGTATCAGGTGATGAGGGATGGAAAGGTAATCAGCTGTGATCAACTCTGCTATTGTTTGGCAATTAGTGTCTCGCTCATTTCTCTACAGGCTGTTACAGACACCCAAAGAGCGCAACAGACTGTGAAACACACACAAAGCGCTTTCAGACATACGTGTAAGACCGGAGGTTCTGCGGATGTTAAACGGTGGGGCCGTATATCTGAACGACATAACCGGTCATATGGAAGTCCGAATTTAGCCGGTTGTTCTACTACTCCCCCCCTAGTACCGTATTTTCACACTTTTTTTGATAATTTGGCTGGTCCTGCGACTCAGGTGCAACATATATATATTTATAGATATGTTTTTTTTCCTCTTCATGACACATTTTTTGACTGGTGCGACTTATACTCCGGTGCGACTTACAGTCCGGAAAATACGGTATTTCCTCCGGACATCATGTAAATGTACTGTGTCTGAACGAAGCGTAGAACATGCGGTTAAAATTCACACCTTCAGAGGGCGTGTCAGTGACGTTTCTTTCGTGCGTCCATGTGGTTAAATCTGACTTAAATGCCAGTGTTATGATGGAGTGGCATAGTGCTGTCCAGAAAATCCTGACCTGGAAAGATGGAGACATCACAGATTTACTGTCCATGAGGGCAGACAGCATTGTGATAGAACACATGAAGGGAACGGCAAGAGACACGTTGATGTAGCCTACAACTGCATCGCAAGGCCAAATGAAATTCAAAAGACCAAATCATCATAAGCAGAAGGCGCTGAAAAGGCAGTAGCCTACAGGAGTAATAATAAATTGTATTTAATAATAGTAATAAAAGTACTAATAAAGTAATAATAACAGGAGTATTTAATAAATTGTTAGCCAACACGGTCGGTTTTTTGTTCATTGATAGCCTTCTCATGACCACTGCTGAGCTTAATGATATTTGTTGAGCATAAATATGCCTAGAGAAAATGAAAACGAAGAAAACCCAACTTTGTTCCAAGCTCCTTACGTAAATGCAATAGACACATGGGGAGAAGAAGGATGTTTTTGGAAAAATAAACCATGAAATGACGAACCACTTCACTGTATGTTAGCAAGTTGTATGGCCTTGAAGTCTTGAGTTAGCCTACTGAATTGGCTGGTAGGCTACCATAAAGTTTGTGCATGCTCTCCAACGCAAACCAGATTTGGGGTTCCATAGCCAAGTAATTCTGCTACATAACGTTGAAAACAGATAAATGTGTTTATTCGAAGCACACATGTAGGTCAATTTCAAGTGCGCACTTACGTGACTACTTCAAGTATTAGCCTACGCACAATAGATTTTTCCTCTTTAGCCTACATAATGCATACACTTTGTAAACAAACAGCAGCTGTGACAGCGGCCGCATATATTCTGTGTCATATCTCGCCTCTTGTGAACTCTACAAGCCCCCACCCCTCACTCGACAACCACACGGATATTCTGTAAAGTGTGTGTATGTCGTTCACACATCGGTCCGTATAAGGTCAGTAAGGTCCGCAGGTTAGCATCATATCTGAAAACCTCTGAAGGGTAGGACCTCCATTTGACAAACCTCCGCATAGGCCTATACTCCGGAGGTTATATCTGAAAGCGCTTACACACACACACACACACAAACACATGTGTGCACAACAAAAAAATAAAACAAAGCTATCTTACAAATTGCTCTCACCCGCTCTCTCAGTTTGAAAATCACACACACACACACACACACACACAGAGAGAGAGAGAGAGTCAATCAGCTCACCCCCTCTGCAGACATACAAAGGGAATGGTGGGGTGGAGGAGAGAGAAAAGCATTCTAAACACTAGGGGCGATAAAACGATAGCGATATGTATCGCAATAGACATGTAATCGATACAATAAAAAATACGCTCGATAGAACATTCGATAATTAAAAGCAACACACCCCTCTCGCCTTACGTTGTCCATAAATAAATAGGCTAAATAGCCTATATCTTGCATTGTAGCTAGTATGTGCAACTCTACCAGAGTAGGCGATAGAAGTAGGCCTACTCCTACCTCCTTGCCCCTTGCACACACTCTCTCTCTCTCTCTCCCTCTCAACAGGCGCATCCCTCCTCAGCATGCACATGTAATCCAAACATTCACAATCGTGCAAGACAACTGGCTAAATTGCTATTAAATCCGGTTAGCATCATTAGCACGCTGCACGAATTTGTTCAAAACTGTTGCATTCAAATTGACTGCTAAATTCTAATCATCTCAATCCCAATGTGAATGGAAAAGTATTTTCCAAGACTCAAACGGGCCTGTCCCAAGGAGAAAAAGTATTCATTTGAACTAACCACTAGACTATGATAAACTAGCAAATTAAGCTACTTTGTTTACAATATTTCCAGGCTTCAACCAGTGCTGCTTTTCATTCAGACTTATGTGCACATTTAGCCTAGAAATCTAGACGTGCCCCTAGCGGCAGGGCTAGTCTAGCAACTCTCCGTTGGCTTGTGAGCTCCAGAAATCGAAACTCAATCAGGCCAATGGAATCGTGTATAGAGTCGTTAGGTGGGCTTAACATAATGATTGATGGCAGAGTTGCAACGGTTTGGCTTGAATTCCCTGCTACTTGAAAACAAATAAGATGGATGTTGCTGTTGGCGAACAGTGTGACACGAGTTAAGCTTTTATTAAAGTTGGCAAACGTTTGAACTAGCCAACTAGCTCCGCTGGTGGGAAACGCATGGGACTCCTAGCGCTGCCGCTGTCCTATTGTGTGCAGAGGGAATTTGAAAGACAGCTGATTATCCCGCCCCTCGGACTGAGCACTGCGAATGGTGAGTGCCCAGACCCTAGGCCTACATTTTAATGTGGGTCTGGCTCGTCAGGCTAGGGCACATTTATTTATTTGAGTGTTTTTCATGATTGTGTTGATATTTCTTTTCCCTGTTTGCTTTGATTGATAACTGAGGTGATTAAAATCAGAGGAGGGTTAAGTTTAAAATAAAAGTGTTTTTTAAAAAAAAAAATAATAATAATTATCGATATCGACTGATATGAAATACTTATATCGATTTCAGCCATATTGCCCAGCCCTACTAAACACTTTCATAAACCTTCTTCTCTCTCATCTCTCTCATACACACAGCCACACACACACACACACACACACACACACACACACACACACACACACACACACCTACACACACACACACACACACACACACACACACACACACACACACACACACACACACGGGGGTAGTCTTTTTTAGCGTTTGTGTTTCCCATTTTATCACCGGCAGCTGTGTGCGCTTTTGTCTGCAGGACATTCCAGCAGAGCCCTTTAAAAGCCAAACACTAACACGCCACAACATTATCATAACAATACACACACCTCTACTGACCTTAACTCAACAGCCTCTTACACTCTAAAACATACGCGCACACACACACACACAAACACACACACACACACACACGTACACACACACACACACACACACTCCCTGTCTCAAACACACACTTGCATATGCACACAATTTCTTTTTCTCCCTCTTTCTCTCCCACACACCCACACACACACACACACACGCACACGCTCACACACACACGCTCACACACACACACACTCTCTCTCTCTTTCCTTGTCTGTCTGGGTCCTATTGAGAGGACCGAAGTGGGGGTTAATATGAGAAAACAATAGGCTGTGTCTGAGAGGTCTCCTCCCATTGACTTCTCTATGGAGGCTGCCAGGCCGACACACTTTACTGGGCCTCTCCCTCCTCCACAGCTGTGTGGAGCTCCAGCTGAACACACACATACACACACACACACACACACAAACATACATATATATATATATACACATACACACACACACACTTACATAGACAAGACATATACAAACACATACATTACATGTATACACACACACACACACACACACACACACACACACACACACACAAACACACATAGATACACACACAGATACATACACCAGAGATCTGCATCCACACACACACACACACACACACACACACACACAAACAAACACACACACACACATAGATACACACACAGATACATACACCAGAGATCTACATCCACACACACACACACACACACACACATAAAGCATATGCTTATACCTTATCCCATCCATAGTGAAGCATGGCAGATTAGGTGTATGTTCATCTCGGAGAGAAACACACACACACACACACACACACACACACACACAGCACAGCATGTGTGTGTACACCCCTCGCTAACCCCATCCCACACACACACACACACACACACACACACACACACACACACACACACACACACACACACACACACACACACACACACACACACACACACACACACACACACACAACAGCACAGCATGTGTGTGTACACCCCTAGCTAACCCCATCCCATCCGCATTGAGAGCATTAGCATGCTGATATTAGTGTGTGTAAGCCCAACCCTGACTGCCCACCCCCCCTCCACTCACACCCCAGCCAGTGACCCTTAACCCTTGACCCCTGCCATTAACCCTTTCCATCCCACTCCACTGACCATCTGCTGTGGGGCACACGCTGCCTCTCCTGCAATAGACTGGCTCTAAGACACACACACACACACACACACACACACACACACACAGCTCTTACACGCTGCACAGCCTCCTCCAATAGACTGGCTCTAAGACACACACACACACACACACACACACACACACACACACAGCTCTTACACGCTGCACGGCCTCCTCCAATAGACTGGCTCTAAGACACACACACACACACACACACACACGCACACACACACACACAGCTCTTACACGCTGCACAGCCTCCTCCAATAGACTGGCTCTAAGACAGCAGCACGCTCAGAGACCGAACATGCAGGCAAACACAGAGACACTTACTTGGCTCATTTGTAGACAAACAAACACACATGACTTGGTGTTAGACTTGTTAGGCTCATAGTAGCTTCTAATGATGCCATGAGTCCTGTGCTTCAGGTGCCAAGCTGGTTTAGTGCCAGCCACCTGTGCTCCAGTGTTTGTGTCTCTGGTGTGCCTACATGTGGAGCATGCCTCAAAGGCCTCAGGTATACATGTATGTGTCGACTGGACATGTCAGGGAACCGCATAATAGAGCCTCTAGTCAACCCTGCTAAGGGCTCTCTGGAGGTTCTAGACGCTCAAGTCATACCTGCTAAGAGCTCTCTGATGTTCTAGAGGCTCTAGTCAACCCTGCTAAGAGCTCTCTGAGGTTCTAGAGGCTCTAGTCAACCCTGCTAAGAGCTCTCTGAGGTTCTAGAAGCTCTAGTCATCCCTGCTAAGGGCTCTCTGAGGTTCTAGACGCTCTAGTCAACCCTGCTAAGAGCTATCTGAGGTTCTAGAGGCTCTAGTCAACCCTGTTAAGAGCTCTCTGAGGTTCTCTTCCAGCTTGAGAAAACACTTGCGAGAGCCTTTACTGTATTTGAATATTAATGATTATTATATTAATATTATGGACCCATTTGGTGTCTGAAATAAAGATTTGATTTGATAGAGTCTTCACATAGGCATGATTACGTTAACACCTATAGCTACTGACAAGCGTGCATTTGCCAACACTTGCACAAATGACAAATAAATGTTCTTCATAGAGTGCTCAAGAAGAACCCACAATCCCACAATTAGGAAGGACATTTGCCTAAGAACTTTGCTGAAACCTACCCAATTTAGAGGCGCTTGAGAAAATTTGAATTCATACTCTATTATGTTGTCTAGTTAACCGAGTGTGATATACAAATAAAGAGAGAGAGAGAGAGTGAAAGAGAAAGAGGGATGAATAAATGATGGAGGAAACAGCTGATCAGAAATTAGCTAATGGAGAAAGATCCCAGGAGGAAAGATAAAGATCTCCAGAGGGAGGGAGGGAGGGAGAGAGGGAGAAAGAGTGGAAGAGTGAGATGGAGAGATAGGAAGGGATAGAAGGAGTGATAGAGGCAGAAACAGAGTGAGAGAGGGATAGAGAGGAAATAAAATGGAAAGAGAGGAGTCACGCATACCATTGACACATATGGTGTCCATTAACCCCTGACCTGAGTCAAGGAGACAGGGACTGTGGAGGTGATACCGGATGCATCACACACACACACAAGAATGGCCATGGCCATGCACTCACACACACACACACACACACACACAACAATGACCATGACCATGCTCTCTCTCAGATACACACACACACACACACACACGCACACAACAATGACCATGACCATGCTCTCTCTCACACACACAGACACACACACACACTGATATACAGGCAGGGTGATGCAGAGCTTCAGCTGTGTAAGGTTAAAGACAGACACAGTCCATCTTTTCTTCAAGGGACAGCCTTAGTGATAAATGGCTAAATAAGAGCATGATGTATGGGGGAGCTTCACACACACACACACACACACACACACACACACACACGCACGTGTGTGTGTGTTAATGCTGGACATGTGCAAGCACCCCACCCCATCCCCAGCAGACAGTTAGACAGAGTGCTGATATCGGAGAGGAATTTGTTTAACCTTCACGGGCACTAAGAGCAATAACATTAACCAAATACATTAACCAAATACACAAGTCTCAATTGTCTCTCTTTTTCCCCTCTCTTTATTACTTTATCTACCTCCCTCTCCCTTCCTGTGTGTGTGTGTGTGTGTGTGTGTGTGTGTGTGTGTGTGTGTGTGTGTGCCAGCGTACATGCTGTGTTTGAGATTAAACTGCTTGGACGTGCGGCTAGATTGGCACCTCTCTGAACAAGGGCAGCATTGAGGGGATTTAAGGGTTAATCAGACTTACAGCACTGAGCATATGCTCTCTCTTCACAAGTGTGTGTGTGTGTGTGTGTGTGTGTGTGTGTGTGTGTGTGTGTGTGTGTGTGTGTGTGTGTGTGATAAGACAGTGAGGGGGGGCAGTATTGATGTGGCGTCCCTGACCAGCTGTAGTCCCCAAACACTACAGTAACGCTCTCCAGTCCACCGTCATGCAGGGTGGGGGAGGTGTGTGTGTGTGTGTGTTTTAGGGGGTTTCCACCCGTTACTGCTAATTAGACTGGTAGCTAACGACTGGTGAGATGGTATGCACCCCCTCTCTTTGTCTATCTGTCCAACACACACACACACACACACACACACACACACACACCAAATCCAGCCCCAACTCAGTAGGGTTTGGAGGATGTCCAGTGCATTAAGTAGGTCATACCTGTTGTATAATCACTGGAGTAAACCATCCTAACTGCACACACACACACACACACACACACACACACACACACACACACACACAGTTCCACAAACATCATCATGTGACTAATAGCTCCCTGCTGTAGTAAGGCTCAAATGCTGTGTCTCACTGTAGCAGTAGCCCATGCTGTGTCTCACTGTGTCTCACTGTAGCAGTAGCCCATGCTGTGTCTCACTGTGTCTCACTGTAGCAGTAGCCCATGCTGTGTCTCACTGTAGCAGTAGCCTATGCTGTGTCTCACTGTAATAGTAGCCCATGCTGTGTCTCACTGTAGCAGTAGCCCATGCTGTGTCTCACTGTAGCAGTGGACCTTCAGAACCAATATGCTGATCTGACCATTTACCTGTATGTGGGGAGGAATGGAGGATTCCCTCGATCAAAACAAAAGGAGAGAATGAAAGTCTGAGAGAGAGAGAGAGAGAGAGATTGCGACTGGTGGTGAATGAGTGCAGAGTTCTAAACACTGGGGAGATGGAAACATTGAAGGAGGAGGGATGGAGCATCTCTCCCTCCCTCTCATACTCTCTATTTTCATCTCTCTTGGTCTTGCTCACTCTCCTCTCTCTACTTCACCTTTCTCTCTCTCTTTCCCATCTCTCCCTCTCTCTTTCTGCATGTCATAAAAATCATCCCTATCCAGTGTTCACTGACAGGATAAAACAGCAGGGGTCTTCAACTAAAAATTCTAGGAACGCAGCAGCCAAGAGAGGACCCCCATCCACAAGTTCTCTCTCTCTCCCCCTCACACACACTCACACACACACACACACACACACACATATTTGGCTTTGGTCCAGCTGTGCATCTGGCCTCACCATGACCTTTGACCCGTATGTGTATGGGGAAGACAGAGAGAGAAGTTGAGGGAGAAAGGTGAGATGCCGAAAGGACAACAGAGAAAGATTTGACATGAAGGGCAAGTCAAATTGCCAACTCAAATGGCAATTTTCCTGAAGAAAACACACACACACACACACACACACACACACACACACACACACATTAGGTCTTGAAGCTATATAATATCAACGTAAACTACCGCAATTAACACCCAGCCAACTGGAGGGCACACAGACGGAAACCATTAACCACACACACACACACACGTGGTGAATCAATGAGAGAGAGAGAAAGAGAGAGAGAAAGAGTCCAGTTACCCACTTTACTTGACTAAATTTTTATTTTACAGGGACTGTTTCCAGTAATATGGAGATACACACTTACTAACTCACACACGGTTTAATAGTTGTCATTAAACACACACACACACGCCATGTATGCTTCTGGGTAAGGTCTGGAGCTGCACATCTGTGCTGGGTTAGTGAAATTACAGGATGTCTCTCTCTCTCTCTCTCTCTCTCTCTCTCTCTCTCACCACACACACATGCATGTGCAATGCGCACCGGCACACGCATGTGATGTGTGGACAAGACTGTTGTGGTGGATGTGGGAAATAAAAGTAGCATGACTACAGTGTATTATCAGTGTTTCTGTCCGCCTGTGTGTGTGTGTGCGCGCGCATGCATGTTTGCGTGTGTCTGTGTGTGTGTGTGTGTGTGCTGTGGTTCTGCAGGTGAATATGGTCAGTGTCCACATACACTCATGCACAAACACAGACACAGACACAGAGACACACACACACACACACACACACACACACACACACACAGCGGCAGCAGCAGGAAGGATGGGAGAGGCAGTGCCGTTGAGCAGGGTGGATCTCCCTTACAATCTTTATGACATCCTATTTCATGACCCCCTGTCCTCCTCCTCCTCCTCCCTCTCGTTCTCTCTACTTTCTCTTCTGTTCTCTCTCTCTCCCTTTACCTATTTTTCTTCTGATCCCTCTCCTCTCTCTCTCTCTATCTTCTTTCTCTCTCTCTGTTCTCTTCTCTTTCCCCTTCTCTCTTCCCTCTCTTCTACTCTCTCTCTCCTTCATTCTCTCCCTCCTGCAGGTCCTACTGCAATAACTGTAACTGGGCATCTGCGCACCATTGGCCTTCATTCCCACAGGCCTCAGGTACACACACACACACACACACACACACACACACACACACCTAACCACCCTTCCCTCCCCCTGTTAGTGGCAGCCATGTCCCTGGTTCCCACACAGGTGCAGGTGGTCAGGAAGCTGAGTGAGCCCAGAGGAAGGGACTCAACGCTGGGCACAGACACCCAGACAGTCCCCTCCCCCTCCAGCTGGACACAGACAATAGCCTGAAAAGGGAGGATGCCCTATAACACGGACGATAGCCTACAACATGGATGAGGGCTTATAACACAGACGAGGTCTTATAACACAGACGAGGTCTTATAACACAGACGAGGGCTTATAACACAGACGAGGTCTTATAACATCGACGATAGCCTACAACATGGATGAGGGCTTATAACACAGACGAGGTCTTATAACACAGACGAGGTCTTATAACACAGACGAGGTCTTATAACACAGACGAGGTCTTATAACACGGATGAGGTCTTATAACACAGACGAGGTCTTATAACATGGACGATAGCCTACAACATGGATGAGGGCTTATAACACAGACGAGGGCTTATAACACAGAGGAGGGCTTATAACACAGACGAGGTCTTACAACATGGATGAGGTCTTATAACATGGACGAGGTCTTATAACACGGACGATAGCCTATAACATGGACGAGGTCTTATTACACGGACGAGGTCTTATTACACGGACGATAGCCTATAACATGAATGAGGTCTTATAACAGAGGCAACAGTAGTCTATAACAGGGATGGCAGCCTATAACAGGGTAACAGGGCTGATGGCTTACAATTAGGATGATAGCCTTTAATGAAAGCTTGTAACAGGGATGATTGCCTATAACATGGATTATAGTTTATAACAGGGATGATTGTCTATAACAAGGATTAATGGTTATAACAGGTGGTTTATAATGCAGGAGTCCCTGACTCTACCTCCCTGATATGCCGATCACATGACCTACTACATGCTGATCACATGACCTACTACATGCCGATCACATGACCTACTACATGCCTATCACATGACCTACTACATGCCTATCACATGACCTACTACATGCTGATCACATGACCTATTACATGCCTACTATGCCAGGGCATTCTGTGGATACTGTGAAAGTACTCTGGAACCTAACTGCCATTACAGCTGTCACTACTGAGTCATCACTACCGCTGAACAAAGCAGTGAACACTGGTACCATATAAACTGTTCCAAAACACTGCTGGATGATTTGACATGACTTTACAGCAAGTACACACACACACACACACACACACACGCACACACACACGCACACACACACACACGAAGTTCATTCTGTTTTGGACAGTCGAGACTCAACATTATGGAAGGCCATAATGCCAGTACCAGACCGTTCCTGCCTATTTCTGTATCGTCTATGCTAGTGGTTCCTCCACCAAATAAACAAACCAAGAGGCTCTCCTTGAGATCACGTCATGTGATGTGTGTTTTTGTTTACGAGAGTCTTGTGACCTCTCCGATGAACATCATTCAGATGACTAGGCACACTGCCCGCCCGAAGAGATGATGTTCTCACACCCAGTCCTGGGAACCGCGTTCCAGACGACGGTCTGCGGATCCCCATAGCAGAGTGCTGTGGCCTACAGTCCTCTGTATTAGCTGCAGATGCTCAGTACCTGGCTCTCTTGGAGTCAGACCGGCAGCATGTGGGGCTCTGGCCAGGGATTAGGCAGGAGGAATGCAAGTCAAGGTGGGGGTGGTGGGTGGAGGGGGGCTCAGGAATCTGTGTGTGTGTGTGTGTGGGGGGGGGGGGGGGGGGGGGGGTGCTAAGAATCTAAGTTTAAAATGTGTATGGGGGGCGCTATGGCTAGGAATGTTCGGAGGGGAGGGGTAATAGAAATATTAAGATATAAAGGGGGGGGGGTCTGTAACTAAAATTTGAGTGTGTGTTTGTGTGTGTGTGTGTGTGTGGGTGGTGTGTGTGTGTGTGTGTGTGTGTGTGTGTGTGTGTGTGTGTATGTGTGTGTGCGTGTGCAAGTCTAAACATCCTGAGGCTATTTATGAACATCATTCAGGCTCAGACAAAAGGCCCTATACTCACACAGGGTCAGATAACAGCCTAGGAAGTCACTGGCGCACATACACACACACACACACACACACACACACACACACACAGGCGCACACACACACACACACACACAGGCACACTCACACACAAAGACAAAATGATGTGTGATGTTGAGGACAAAAAGTGTACAAAAATGAATGTGGTGTGTGTGTGTTTGTGTGTGTGTTGTGTCTGTGTTGTGTGTGTGTGTGTGTGTGTGTGGACCTTTTAATGTTCCAGCTGGAAAGATAACAACACAGGAACCTTATCTTGAATAACACTGAGGAAAAAGAAATGTGGTGGTGTGTGTGTGAGTGTGTGTGTGTGTGAGAGAGAGAGAGGGTGTCACTATGTAAACAGTTAAATGGCAGCTGGAGGTGGCAGATACAGATCTCTCTTTCTCTAAAACACACAATTGCAAATGTGTAAAACATATGGGTACAGATAAGAGGGTCATTAGTGATAGCCTGGTATGTGTGTGTGTGTGTGTGTGTGTGTGTGTCTGTGCGTGTGTATGTGTGTGTGTGTATGTGTGTGTCTGTGTGTGTGTGTGTGTCTGTTGATAAAGTGGTCACTCTCTCAGTGCTCATCTATCCAAGGACACTGCAGGGGCCTTGAGATGTTGTGGGTGACTCTGACGCGGTGACACCTCTCTCTCTAAGACCTGGGGGAGGTGCAGGTTGAGGGGGGCCCAGACAGCCATAAATATAACTATTAGCCATCAGAGGAAGCGCAGCATCGACTGCCACACAGCCGCCAGTGACTCCACATTACTGTGCCGCAATTACGGCCTCTCCATTGATTTCACCTCATTCTGCTGCCTGCTTCCCTTATGAAATACC
>NC_055958.1:13205170-13217670 GCF_018492685.1 Alosa sapidissima
AGACAGACACAGGCAGGCAGGCAGACAGACAGACAGGCAGGCAGGGTTTCCTGCAGAGCAGCACAGAGAAGTGGAGCAGTGTTGACCCAACAGCTGAGCAATGTCAGCGCTGCACTGCTGAAGGACAGCACGCCCAGTGACCCATTCAGCACCCTGACGGCACACGCCCAGGGACCCATACAGCACCCTGACGGCACACGCCCAGAGAGCCATACAGCACCCTGACGGCACACGTCCAGAGAGCCAGAGAACAGCACGTGGGAACCAGCTACTGGGCCCAGACACAAAGGACACGGCCCGGGCCAGGACTCTCAGAACTGCCAGAACACCACCACAGATAGAACACCACCACAGACAGAACACCACCACAGATAGAACAACACCAGACCAGGTAATAACAGAAGACCAGAACACATGCTCTAGGCCCAAAGTATGGGACAGTCTGACTCTGGTCCAAAACAAACAGAACCACCCATCTAATACCAGCAGCACTGCTGAGGAACAGAACACGGGCCCAGCCCTAATAAACACAGCCAAACATTTCATTACACCAGCACTACTGCAGGAGTGGGGAGGGAGAGAGAGGGGGGGGGGCAGAGAGAGAAGGAGGGAGAGAGAGGGAGAGAATGATTCTGAGAGAGGTTTAACACTCGTTTATTGAATCAGTCAATAAACCATAGTGTAATCTCCTATGGAGACAGAGGATACATACACAACTGCACCAACATAATTTCCTCAGACGCACAAACCTCATATTAAAAACAAAACAAATCAAAAGAGAGGGAGGGGGCGAGAGAGAGAGAGAGAGAGAGAGAGAGAGGGAGAGAGAGGGAGAAAAAGATAGATAGAGAGAGAGAGAGAGAGAGAGAGAGAGAGAGAGAGAGCTCTGCTGAAGAACATGATATGGGCTCTGCTCAATTTGCACCAAACTAAAACATTCAATCCCACTGCTGATGAGAGAGAAAGACTTTCAATATCACCAGCACCACTGAGGAGAGGGAGGGGGCCATTCAATCACCCCATCACTGCTGAGAGAGGACCAGACAGGGGGACAAAAGAGAGGAGAGAAGACGGATAGTGACAGACTGAGAGAAGAAGAAGAGATGAAGAAGAATGGGAATGAAACAAGGCGTGGTACGAAGGAGAGAAAAGAAGAAAGGATATGAGGAGAGGAGAGAAAAGAGAGAGTGCAAAAAGTCAAGAAGAGAGCAAACGCAGATTCCTGAGTGTTGCTTTTGTGCACTCATATGTGTGTGTGTGTGTGTGTGTGTGTGTGTGTGTGTGTGTGTTTGTGTGTGTGTGTGTGTGTTAACAGGTTAAGATAGTAAGACTAGCTCAGCTTTTACTGTCCTAAACAGCTGCTGTTCTTTTAAAGCATAGAATTCCTGACTCTTAAAAGGGGACAGTTCCCAAAATATAAACACTTGTCCATGAGAATGCAAACACACACACACACACACACACACAGTGATCTGCAGCGTGAAATGAGTGGGGCTTGATATAACACTGAGCTCAAATATCATTGAGCTAAACATTTTCCAGGGCATAAACCACACATCTCACACACACACATGCTTTACATTTGATCCAAATTACACACACAAGCATGCACACACACACACACACACACACATACAATACTCATTTCTTCATCTGATATATATTATGAGATCCACATCACACACACACACACACACACACACACACACGCGCACACACACACACGCACACACACACACGCACGCGCGAGAGGGGAGAGTGCAGGGAAGCTGACTGGTGGCTGGTGACTGAAGGTGCCTGAGCCCCCGAACAGAACACACCAGAACAAGCTTCTCCATTCAGAGGCAGAAACAGGTCAGGCCTATCAGGTGTCTCTACACACACACACCCACGCACGCACGCATGTACGCACGCACACGCACACACACATGCACGCACACACACACTCGCAAACACACATGTGTACGCGCACACACACCAAGCCTCTGGCCAGAGCGAGTCATTGGTAGGAACAGCCCCCGGAGACCAGCGGCAATAAGGAGGGTCCACACACACATTAATCTGCTCAGTGCACCTGCCCGCAAAGGACACACTACCACACAGGGCCACTCTAGCACACACACACACACACACACACACACACACACACACACTACCACACAGGGCCACTCTAGCACACACACACACACACACACACACACACACACACACACACACACACACACACACACTACCACACAGGACCACTCTAGCACACACACACACACACACACACACACACACACACTACCACACAGGACTACTCTAGCACACACACAAACACACACACACACACACACACACAACCACACAGGGCCACTCTAACACACACACACTCCCTATCATCTCACTTTCTCTCATCTCCTATAACCTCTAAATTACACAATCACACACCAAACATGACATTAGGCACACAAAGACACTTGGGCTCGCTCTCTCTCTCTCTCTCTCTCTCTCACACACACACACACACAGATCTGTAGACTGCTGCTTTGGGGTACACTTTCAATCAGTGTCCTTTACTTTCAGTGTCCTTCACACACCTCCTATTCACAGTGTGATTTCTGTGTGAGTGTGTGTGTGTGTGTGTGTGTGTGTTTAACTCACCTGAGTGGTAATACTGATGTGACCAGTGGCAGGTCTGACTGCACACTTGCAATGAGTTTTCTTGTGAACTGAGCACTGTTCTCTTTCTCTCCATCCATCCATCCCTCCATCCATCCATCCATCCATCCATCCATTCTGTCCTACAGCACCTCTCTCTCTCACTCCCTGCCTCCATCCAGATGAGGATGATACTGATGGACATTAAGAGACAGATGTTGGCCTACTGAGCTACTGATCCTCACCTTCCTCCTCCTCCTCACCTTCCTCCTCCTCCTCGTGCTGTTCTGAGTCTGAGTCCAGGTTTAACTGTGTTTTGTTAGACTGACCACACTGCACTTGCCCAGACTTGAACCCACAACTTGCAGCACGTCGGATTGGTAGGCGAGGGTGCTAGCAAGGGGTCTAGATTATCTCACTAGCCTGTCTGTAGGGGCGGGAGTGACACACACACACACACACACACACACACACACACACACACACACACACACACACACACACACACACATCGTCCTTAATCCTCATCTCTCTGCCACTTCTTTACATCATATCTCTTCTACTCTCTTCCTCTCCACCCCCCCTCTCTCTCTCTCGCTCTCTCCCTCTCCCTCCCTCCCTCCCTCCCTCCCTCCCATCCTCACCCAACCTGTTGGGCTCCAGATTAATCAGTTGTCTCTTGATGAGCGCACAGCATGGGGCCTGCTTGTGCTCTTTAACAAACAAAACAGAGAAGCACACACAGATAAGAAACACACAGAGGCAGTGGGCCAGCATCATTAAAGATGTACAGTATGTCCCTTAGAACCGCTTTGCTATGAATGGCCCTTGCTGCTCAAACGCATTCTCCAGCTTTTCAACCTCTTTTAAAAAGACCAACCCAGACAGCTGATGTGGGATTTCTTCCATAGCATAATAGTCGGCCTGACAGTGCCCTTCCTGACTGGACACAAATGTACACACACACACACACACACACACACAAGTCCTAATGGAGGGAGTGCATTACTGAAGTGGTGGTGAGATGTTGATGATGAATTGACGTGGGCGGTCGTCCATACAGCTCTGAGGTTGGCAGGGAGCAGCAGCAGAGGACTCTGGGAGTCTGATGATGACGTCTCTCCCTAGCCACAGGAGGGATCAGAGCTACCCTCAGCCTGCAGCACTACGAGGTACTCACACACACACACACACACACACACACACACACACACACGCGCACACACACACAACCAGGTGTGAACCCTGTCTCAGCTGCCAAACTAGATGTCAGGACTCACATGCCACAGGTCTCTATGTGTACTGTGTGGCTGTGGCTGTGTGTGTGTGTGTGTGTGTGTGTGTGTGTGTGTGTGTGTGTGTGTGTGTGTGTGTGTGTGTAAACTAGTGTATAGGGCAAAGGGGCAAAGGGTTCCGAGGGGGTGAATAGGCCCACAGCCCAGGGAGGAATTTCCCATCGAGAGCTTGACTGTCAGAGGCTGTCTGTCAGAGAGAGTATGAGTACACACACACACACACACACACAAAGGGGCCCCGACATTTCAAGGCTCATACCAGATAGCCAAAACAGATATAAACCCTCTCTCTCTCTCTAACACACACTTAAACACACACACACAAGCAGATCCACTTCAAAGGTGCCTGAGTGTCGAACAAAGCTTTGAACCAGGGCCGGAGTGCGAGTTGTTGTTAAGCTTTCACACTCTGCGTGACACACTGCTCATTTAGGGTTCACGCCAGAGCCCCACGAGCTCAGACAGCGAGATAGTGGTGATGTCACTGCGAGCGAGCTCGAGCTCATGATTCAACAAGCCATCGCCACAAGCCATGTACACAGTCGCCACTCGCGGAGACAACGACTTCCCGAGGATGTGGCGGAGACATACAGCTCAGAATGGAACGGGTCTGTAGTCTACGGTTTCCTATGGCCACAGACAGGGACACATACAAAATCAGTGACAGCAAGCATCACTGCTTTGCCCAGGAACGCACAAGTCTTTGAAAGAGATTATGTTTATGAAAGAGCCCTTAAGTAATTATGTGGCAAGTACAAAACTAGGCGACTAGAGCTGTTCTCAGCTGGCTAAGACAGGCGCGTGCGTCTTTGAGGCCATTCTCCGTTGAGTCTGATGAGATGCCTGCCGTCTGCTCCTCGGTGAGAGGATGCACATCTGCACGCTCTCGCCAAGCCCTTGGTTCCTTGTGACCCCGGCCTTGTAAACCTAACCTTCGAGTTCGCAGAAAGCTAAACTACGTGCTCTTAAGGATAATATGTGTTCCTACGGAACACAGGAAGTAATAGCCCGGTGCGCACCCGTATTTGCTGAGTGTGAAAGTTTGGGAAACGCATTAACGCACAACTCCCTTCAGACCCAGCAGCACAATGGACAGGGCCGTGAGATCCACCGAGCCGACGGAGCTGATCAAGTAATATGAAACGTCCTGCGCCTGCTCGAAATAAAACTCTAAACCAACCAGAGACAAGCACAGTCTGTGTAAAGACCAGAGCATAATTACAGGCTTCAATATCCCACCGCAAAACAAGGGGGTGGCTCGGAACGAGTGAGCGAGTGGTGACGGTCCTACCTCAACAAAGAAAGCATCCATCTCCAGACGCCCTCCTGTCCCGAAAACTGTCACTCCGGTTTCTTCGCGATCAAAGGACCACGGTTTGTGTGCAGAACATAAGCAGTCAGGCGTCCCGTGCTTGGACGTTTTCCATTCACGAGATAATTAAAGATGAGGAGAAGTTCCCATGGCACGCGCTGCAAGCTTGCTCCAAACCGTTTCCTTCTTTGGAAACTTCGCTATTTTGTCGTTTATCCGGGGCAAAGTTAAAGATGACGAATACAGTGTTTAGCACAAATCGCGGAACGAGACCGATGAACTTCAGTTTGAAGGAGGCAGAGAGCCGTCCGACGCTCCCGTCCGTGTTCCGTCCGCGCGTGGCTGTGTGTATCTTTGTGTGGAGGTTGAATCAATGGGACCGGCACGGTGCGGGGCAGGGCTCAAGGGGGAGGTGCTTAGAGCGGACGCCCTGCCCCGGCACTCCCTTTCAGGAAACTACGGGGACCGTGAGCGCCAGACAGACACACATCACACATGATAATAAGCCCTCATGATGAGTCAAATTTACACTGTTTGAATAAACTAGCCTTACGACAGTTTAGCAGGAACCCGCGAGCGCGATGAGTCGCTCGTCTCTTTTAAGAATAAGGAATTGCGACAGTGTTAGGTTTCATGTAAAGGAGGTGGGTTTCTTTCTAATCGCTTCAACAGATGGGTTACCTTTTCCATACATATTTAAAATAGGAAGTGGACCGAATTCTTTAATCACCAGGCGCCCGTAATAACAACAGGAAAATCATTGTTTCTGTTATTTTGCCATTGTGTGTGCTGCTCTTCAAGGAATTAAAGGCCGGCGTACCCAGTCCCAAAGTCTGCAGACTTAACATTTTGTGTTTTAAAACCCCATTTCCAAATTTAGTAATTCTATAAAAACCCGATTTTCTTTAGGCACCAGTTTATCTTAAAGCACTTTGACAAAGCACTGAGACAAAGCTGGCTTTGAAACTGAATGTCTAATGGGCATTCTAAAGGTTGTCGTCACACAGCAAAGCAACACAATAAACACACATAATGGGCCTATGATTGTTTGCACGGGGTGTTTGCACCAAAACAACACTTTGTTAAAACGGAGGCGGAACTTCCGAGTGTCCCGTATATTCCGGGCTCTGGCATAGTCATGGAACGGCCTTGACCCACTTCGCTTCTCCTCCTTTCCCGTGTGTGTGTGTGTGTGTGCGTGTGTGTTGTGCGTCTTCTGTCGGATTGTCTTGGTGAGAGCTCTCGCGCTTGACTCTCGCTTAACTTGATTAGCCTATTCGGCTGTGCTTAACAGCAGATCCCTGTTCCATCCGCAGACACACTGACCTCATCTATTTCCACGTTGTAATTTGTCAGCATTGCGCTCGTGAACGCTATGATTACCATAGCTACTGAGACAGCATGGAAAATTGTACAGGGAGGCCGTGGCAGATGGTAGGCAAGAGCCACAGGGGAAAAAATATGCACGCTCACCGAAGAAGTAGTGAGGAAAGAGTAGGCCACGCACTCCCCCTTTCTTGAAGTGTTGAACATGTCCAACAACAGATCGCGATCAGGAAAAAGTGTTTGGCAATCATGGCTCCGTGGGAATGAAGGGTTGTTTCATCAGAGCTACCCATCGCCTCTTTGTGAGCTATTATGCCATATTAGGTTCGGGGAAGTGCCCTCTGAACAAAGATGTGCGGAGAGGAGAGAACTAACAGGACATGGCTTTGTTGAGTGAACGCTTATAGAATGTTGCCATTGTGTTTTACAGGGATGGAAAATGTACCTCGAAAGAACAAGCAAGTGAGGATGTGTTTGAGTGTGAATTGTGTGTGTGTGTGTGAGAGAGAGAGAGAGAGGGGGGGAGAGAGAGTTGTGTGTGGTGTGTGTGTGTATGTGAGAGAGAAAGAGTTGTGTGTGTGTGAGAGAGAGAGAGGGAGTTGTGTGTGTGTGTGAGAGAGAGAGAGTTGTGTGTGTGTGTGTAATTTTCCAGGGACTGACAGACAGAATGGTGGATGAGGGTTTGTGTGGTTGACCTGCGGTTAAGTGCTTCTTTATGGGCAGAGCGACTCCGCTGCGTTGCTATTTTAGCAGGCTAATTTTAGCCCCCAATGGCAGGAAATAGCATCATCACTTTGGTGGAATTACACCTAAATGGGCTCCATTACCTGAGACAGAGGCCCAGCCAGGGGTCTCCCCTCAGGCCAAGGCAAGGAGAGGAGATGGGGGGTGGGGGCCATTATCACAAATATTACCTGTCTGAGGCCAGGTGTGCCCCCCTCCTGTGGTTCTGTGGTAAAGACACCCCCCATACACACAGACACACACCCCGGCCTTTTAAGATCAGAGGGGCCACATGGGCCATCTGATATGTTGTGGGTTACTGGGGAAAGTCCCGTATTGCACAAACACAGCGTTTAAGTAAGGGATAACATCTGATCAAAGCTGATTCAGCTCCAAAGCTGTCAGCTTCAGAACGATTCCTAAGGAGCTAGAGTCACATGTTTACTCGGTTGGGTGTGTGTGTGTGTGTGGGGGGGGGGGGGGGTCTAATGTTAAAGATAAAACATTATGGTGGAAAGGCCACTGGTAGCGGTGATATATGAATGTGATGACATCATAATGATTGTTAGCCACCATCTTTATGTTTATTTATTTAAAGAGGGACTGACACAGTAATTTAAATAAGCCATGTGTAGCTATCAGATTTAGCCTGTCAAGCTAGTGTTCATCTTATTCATTATACACAGGTGTGTTTGAGCTGAAACAGTGTGTGTGGCCCCTATCAGCCCCATCAGGGAGGTCAGGACTAGGAGATGCCCCTAGCTGCCCCATCAGGGAGGCCAGGACTAGGAGAGTGGACTGGTGTACTGACCTTGGCTGAACTGTGTGTAGATGAGACTGGATTAGGCAGCAGGCTGGACTGTGTAAACTGGATTAGGCAGCAGGCTGGACTGCGTGTAAACTGGATTAGGCAGTAGTCTGGACTGTGTGTAAACTGGACTAGGCAGTAGGCTGGACTGTGTAAACTGGATTAGGCAGTAGGCTGGACTGTGTAAACTGGATTAGGCAGCAGGCTGGACTGTGTGTACACTGGATTAGGCAGTAGGCTGGACTGTGTGTAAACTGGATTAGGCAGTAGGCTGGACTGTGTGAACTGGATTAGGCAGCAGGCTAGACTGTGTAAACTGGATTAGGCAGTAGGTTTGACTGCATGTTGTGGAGACTGGATTAGGCAGTAGGCTGGGTAGTATGTGTTGGGAGAGTAGAGACTGGTTCAGGGTGTGTGTGTTAGGAGAGTAAAGACTGGTCCAGGCTGTGTGTGTTGACTGGTCCAGGCTGTGTGTGTGTTGATGGCCCAGGCTGTGTGTGTGTGTTGATGGCCCAGGCTGTGTGTGTGTTGATGGCCCAGGATGTGTGTGTGTGTTGATGGTCCAGGCTGTGTGTGTGTTGATGGTGCAGGCTGTGCGTGTGACTGGTCCAGGCTGTGTGTTGGTCTGACGGGGTGGCCTGTCGGGAGAGAGACGCATCTACAGAAATTCCATTACAGTAATGTCTCGCTCCTCTTTCAAAAGCTCGCTCCTATCACTGGCTCTTTATCTCTGGACTTTTTATCTCTTCCCTCTGTATCAGTGAAATGACATTTTACTCTCTTTCACACACTTCCTCTTTCTGTTTATCTACCCCAGTCTTAAGTGCTGTCTCTCCCCCTCTCTCTCTCTCTCTCTCTCTCTCTCTCTCTCTCTCTCTCTCTCTCTCTCTCTCTCGTGCTTTCTCTCTCTCCTTTGTCTTGTGTAGTCCTTCCTACTCTCTCTGTTCTTCCCTCTTCCCTCTCATTCTCTCTCTCTTTCTCTCTCTCTGATCTTTTTTAACTAACTCATTTGGAGTTAAGTGCTGGAAGCGAAGGGTAGGCATTAATTAGAGCCTCTAACAGCAGAGCATTAGGCTTTGGCAGTGGCCTGTGAGTCAGAGAGAGTGTCTATGTGTGTGAGAGAGAGCGCGAGAGAGAGAGGAGTGTGTGTGTGTGTGTGAGAGAGAGAGAGAGAGAGAGTGTGTGTATGTGTATGAGAGTGTGTGTTTGTGACTGAGTGAGAGAGAGAGTGTGTGTGTGTGTGTGAGTGAGTGAGAGGGAGAGGCGGGAGTGGCGTCTCCTTTGAAGTGGCTTCTGCGCTCACTAAATGAGGGGTGTGATTGCACGGCGGTGAGGGCGGTACACGCCTGCTCTTATTTACCATAACGACAGAGCTGTGGGACGCACAGCACCACACCACACCACACCACACCACACAGCACCACACAGCACCACACGGCACCACACCACACCACGCCACACCACACCACACCACACAGCACCACACGGCACCACACCACACCACACAGCACCACACAGCACCACACCACACCACACGGCACCACACAGCACCACACCACACTATACTACACCACACCACACCACACAGCACCACACCACACCACACCACACTATTCTACACCACACCACACTATTCTACACCACACGGCACCACACCACACTATACTACACCGCACCACACTACACGGCACGGCACCGCACCACACAGCACCACACAGCACCACACCACACAGCACCACACCACACTATACTACACCACACCACACCACACAGCACCACACAGCACCACACCACACCACACTATACTACACCACACTATACTACACCGCACCACACTACACGGCACCGCACCACACCACACCACACCACACCACACGGCACCACACAGCACCACACCACACCACACCACACCACACTATACTACACCGCACAGCACCACACCACACCACACTATACAACACCGCACCACACCACACCACACCACACTATACTACACCGCACCACACTACACGGCACCACACCACACCACAAGTGTCCGTTCCGCTCCATGTCTGTGTCACTCACAAGCTGTGTGGGGGTCTGTCTGCGTTTACAGCACAGAGCGCATTGTGTGACCTTCAGGCCAAAGCTTAGCTAATTACCATACAGTCTCCGACACCTGAGTTTCTGTCTTTCCTTTTCCCTCATCATATACATATCTGTGAAACATATGGAATCAGTATAACATATTAATGTTTGGTCTTGAATTGATCCTCATGATGTGGGCAGCGGTCTGATGGTTTCACGGTTTCATTACAATCTAATCCATGCCTAGTTGTAGACCAAGAACTCCTCTAACCTGCTGTTTCATCAGGTCCGTGTCATCAGCGTATTCACAAAGTATAATTTTGCCTGTCCATGGCAAGGCAATGATAGGTTGCTGGTTTCAAAAATTCTCCCCCTAGATCCCGTGTTTGAAAAAAAAGTGTGTTTTCAAGTTTGTTTAAAACACTGGCCAAAACCGGCGGTAGGTCATCCCGACAGCTGGGCCATCCTTTTCTATGATGTCCTTACTTAATCCACTCATTTGAAATGCCTGTGTTGTCTCCAGAGTGCCGTGTTGTGGCCACCCCTATGAGCGGGGTCAGACTGAGTTTAGTACTGAAGCGCAAGCTGTGAGAATGGCACTGGTGTTTCCTGTGTGCTGGACCAGAGGGACCCAGGGAACAGGGCCACATCAGGGCCACATCAGCCAGAGATCAGAGACAGATAATATTCAGACTCATGCCAAAGCTGATGATTTGATTCAGTGGTGTGTGTGTGTGTGTGTGTGTGTGTGTGTGTGTGTGTGTGTGTGTATGTGTGTGTGAGTGGCCTGACTGATGAGCTCGGAGGATAAGCGGATTGTAATCCGGTAGGACAGAGAACAAGAGTGGCCGGTAAGCTCAGAAAACTCGGACACCACAACGGAGACACCTGAGCTGACCTGAGTCTGATTGAGACGTTTGGCTTCAGATGGGGGATCTGATTGGTTAAAAACTGTGCTGATCGCCTAGTGTGTGTGTGTGTGTGTGTGTGTGAGAGAGAGAGAGAGATTTACATTTTTTCTGATTTGCTACACAGGACAGATTAAAGCTTGCTTTTCTTTCCACATTTCATATATATATATATATATATATATATATATAGACATTTCAAGCCTTTTTATGTACAGTAAGTTGTTTCATTTGAGCAATATAGCACGAGTGAGAGTGGGGTTGGTCATGGATATTCCCACGGGTGTTGTTCGGCCCGTAGCCACGAGGCCGGAGGCCGAGTGCGGTGTGTGGCCTCCGGCCTCGTGGCTACGGCCGAACAACACCCGTGGGAATATCCATGACCAATCCCACGATCACGAGTGCTATATTGCTTTTATACAACAATTCTACCACAAAATACTACAACTAAATAATCTGAAAAGACCCCATTATTGTTTAAAAATGTTAATTTCGACATCGTTCTTACGCATCAAAAAATAGTTCCCTTTTCAATAGACAGCGTCTTGGTTTCTAGGTAACCAACATTCCAGACCCCTCTCGTTACGGGTCATCTTGAAAGAAATGTTGAAATCACATTCATATCTAGGTTTGCTGCATGCATATTACAAGGACACTGGGCCATGTCATGTAAGGGACATGGTACTGCAAAAAACGGAAACATAGTCTACATTGCAGAACCACTCAACTTTATTAATGTATAGTGAATAAAATGTTACACTACTGTACACAGCCTGACGTGATGATGCTAGCACGTTAGCAGCGGTTAGCTAATTATGCTAACGTTAGTTATCTACAAGTCTCCTCCAAGTGACAATCATATTATACACAATGCTGGCAATGCTGAGAACAATTAGCATCCTCGTTTATCTTACATACATTGAGTTGACTGTGTGGCTTAATCCACAGATGTGGTGAAGCACTGTTTCGTTATGGTTTGCTAAGGAGTAACCCATTGCTTGAAATAGTGGAGAGAGCTGGGTGTCAAATCTTCGCATTGTATCGCGGAGTGATTTATTATTAGCTGTGCTGAGTCTGAGTTGAAATGTCCAGGGATATTCCAACTCATGGAACGTCTCTCGGCCAATCAGAAACAAATAAATAGTTCCATAAAACCCAATTGTTGTATAATTAATCTTGTCCACTAGATCCCTTAGTTGCTATCGTCTAATTTTAACGGGGCTGTGTCTTTAGTTTGTGTGTGTGTGTGTGTGTGTGTGTGTGTGTGTGTGTGTGTGTGTGTGTGTTTCAGAAAGCAAAACATTTAACAAAACACATCACCATTTCAGTAAACAAAACAACATTTCACAAAACGAAACATTTTTCAAAACACAATAACAGGGCCACAGTAGTGTGTGTCTTTGAGAGTGGTTGAATGA
>NC_055958.1:13220170-13222670 GCF_018492685.1 Alosa sapidissima
CGTGAAGCTAGATTATCCCTGACATTGAATCTGACGTAGTAGACTCCCCTGACTGGAGCTGTGAAGAAGCCTGTTGTACTGCTGTAGGCCTGCCCAACATTGGTGATGATTTTAGTGAAGACCAAGTTCAATTCAGTATTCCCAACTTCTATGTATCCTGAATTAAACAGAGCTGCTGAGAATGCCACCTTGGATTGCTCTGTGATCTCTTTCTCCAGATTCACTACATCAGTCTCAGTAGCTGCCAGTCTGGTCTTCACTGCTGTCAGCTCTGCCTCTTGTGCTGCAGTTTCCATCTTCAGGTTCTCCACCTCAGTCTCACTGGCAGACAGTCTGGTGTCTTGTGCTGCATTTTCCTTCTTAAGGTTCACCACTTCAGTTTCACTAGTAGTCAGTCTATTCCTCAGCACGGCCATCTCTGTTTGTAGAGCATCATTCTCGGTCTCTATTGTGTACTGCAGGGATTTGGTGTTCTGTAGCTCGTTCTGGGTGAAACTCACAGTCATTCTCAGCTCCACCACTGTGGTTCCAAGGTTCCACACTATCTCCTTGAGTTCCGAAAGCTCAGCAGACATGTCCAGCTGGGTAGTGACCGCAGCAGCAGCAGCAGCCCCAGTGCTATGGCTCTCTGTCTTGACCCCCGAAATGACCTTTTGGGGGTTAAATAAAGTCCAGGGACACTGATCAGACATTTTTAGAAATTGTAGATATCATGTTTTATTTTCCAGGACATGTCTGTTTGCTTAGATACCTGTGCTGTGGGAAAGTACAAACCTATCACCAGTGGTGGGTAGAGTACTGAAAATCTATACTCAAGTACAAGTACAATTACTTCATTCAAAAAGTAAATACTCCAATTGGACAAACCTACTCGAGTAAAAGTTAAAAAGCACTTTGTTATCAAGTTACTCAAATTACAAGTTACTTTTCATTTTTGTATTGAAGTGCTTGAATCAGTGAAAAAGACATAACGGGCCCTATTTTGGAGACCTAAAACACATGGTCACTAGCGAATAGCTTAAATAATAAATAGCTTTGTCCAGTCCACATTTGGGATGGTTTTGTTATCAAACGTCAGGCGCAAAAAGGCAGCTCTTATGTTTCTTAATCAGTCATGGGTATGTTTTGGGCGTAACTGTTTAGACTCTATGGGCTAAGCCCCGAATGTTTTCAACTGCTGGAGACGCCCCTGGGCCCAGACCCGGCGCCAGACACAAATTCACGGACGGGCATTACACTTTTCCAGGGGGGGCACGGGAACTTAAATTGATCACGGTAGTTTAAGCTTACACTTGACAAAACATTCTAATATGAAAATGTAAATGCAATTGTTGTAAAATGGTGCAGCTCCTTTAAGAAAGCCCCGTGCGCAGGGATGGAGAGAGAGAAAGTGAGAGGGGATGTGTGTTAGAACTGAGATGCGTGTGGAAAAAGTACGTGCTGTTGAGACTGGAGCTAGTCATATTCAAAATAATGCAAAAATAAATCCGCAGATAAAACCAAAATCCTCGTTCATTTGCTAACCACTTTCAGATAGTGTCAGATAGAACTCAGGGAGTTCACCGAAGTTACGGATAACTTCGGCCCTGGAGTGGTAAAGCTCCCTGTTCTCCGACTAGGTCAGAAGAAAAAAACAGTAAAAGTTAACGCTCTCAAACAAACCCAGAAACTACTAGGCCTACTTCTACTAACTATGATACGAGATATAGCCTACCTGCGAGCCTATAAGCTATATTTGTCATCGGATGACAGGGGTTAGTGCAGAAATGAAGTAGACTGCGCCACGTAACCTCCTCTCCATTTAGGTGATGGGCTTACCTAATGTTCCTGATTGATTAGCTACGGAATAATACAGATTTTACAAGTTTTATTTGCTACTTGCTAGATTGACAAACGTATAATATAGGCCATAATTTAATAAGTGTTCAAAATCAATCTATGGGTTTGTGGTTGGTTGGAGCAGCCAAGCTCGTCCAGGGCGGGCACAGATGACTTCCAGGACCTGGCCCGGCCCCCCAAAGCCCCCCCCATGCCGCCGGGACTGCCTGGGCCTATGAGCCTTTATATATTAAGCAACTGTATTTTCATCTGATTCTTTAATATACTTCAATATCAATATGCAACACTGCCAACATTTTTGTTCAGTTTGTTAATTTCAAAGTCTCCATGAATCTAATTTATTTTTTATTTTGTAAAAAGCAATCTTTACTGCAATGAATAATTTAGGTTACAATTTTTAGCATTGCCCACCATTAAGAATTCAGAGGTTGTTTAAGTTCTGATATCAGTGGACAATTCGGTTGTAACAATAGCAATCACTAACACCAGTCTAACTTATGAAGACGCCTTTTAAAGTTATTGCACATCGGAAATCTCTCCATGATCTGACAAAAAAGGTTTTGTTTTTCGTCAGGTAATGCACAGTCCTATTGGCATGCATGCCACAAGATTTCCAGCGCTATTGCTACACCAGTAAGCTACGGAGGAGAAAGGGTCTGTG
>NC_055958.1:13235170-13237670 GCF_018492685.1 Alosa sapidissima
AATGGAAGATAAAGCACAGCCAGCCTGAGCGGACAATTACGTCCCCAACTCATCTAAAATGTGGTGTCTTGAAATACTTTGGGTTCTACGCCATAGATGGTAAAGTAACCGTTAAAGATAATGTTAAAGAATCTGTATCTCTGGATTTTGGCTTTACATCGGTCGAAGTTGACTCCATGTCGTTGTGTTTCACGTAACTCGATAGCCAGGCAAGCTGAGGACCATAGACAGTAAAAGAAACGGACGAACAGACTCCATCGTTTTCAATTGGAGGGCACTGAAGTTATTTTCAGTTGGCTTGCCATCGTACATCGTAGGCCTACTGCACAGACTCGCACTTAACTTTGTGACGTTAGCCATCGAACTGAATCTTGTAACTCCTATGATAGATGGTTCACATAGAAATTCTTCTCACACTTCAGATGGTTCACATAGAAATTCTTCTCACACTTCCTTCACCTTCAAAGTCATCAAAGTTAAACATTTATTTATGTATTATTATTAATATCATCCTAACAAGTGATATCAAGTCGTGTTAATGTTGAAACTACCAGACATGATCATCTTCAAACACAATCATGGTAAAACAAAATAAAAAAGTTATAGCCTTCGTCTTTCCACTTTTCGACCTACAGTCAATCCATCGAAAACCTCTAAAATGATTAACGTTTTTTTATTAGGTTTACTTGCCTCTATGTAACATACAATGGTATTGTAGGCTACATAGCTTTGTTCATGAGTTTCCGTGCTGGCAGGACTTAGCTTCTTATCCAAACAATACGGTTATCTCCCTACTGTGCGACAAGCATAATAGCGTCATATTACGTCAAACGTTAGCTTCCCTACAACTGGACTCCCTAACTATACTTCTTAGGGGAACCTCAACGTTACATACAAAGTAGTTGAGCCTGTTTTGCCTTCTATTGTTTATGTAGATAATATAGAAGCTACAATGTCGGCACAGGATATATGTTATATGAAGTTATGGGAGTTCAAAAAAATCCTAAATGAATGGGTGTTCTATGGGCTTAGCAGAGTTGATAACCACTGCTCCATGGATGCTTCTACTTCCAGAAATTCGCCTGCCCCCTTGCTGAGGACAGGCGCTCTGCTCCATCGTCGTTATGGTAACCAAACAAGTCTTCTTCTGTCTAGGTTTGTCTAGGTTTGTTTCTAGGTTTTAAGTGTTGTTCTTCTATGTGGCCCACCTACTGGAGGGGAGTGTTTACAGCAGTTCCGTTTCACACATGCGTAGTCTACGTGTCAAAGTGACGCACGGTCTTAAATTTCGGTCGACTCAAACGTGACGCATACCGTAGAAATCACGCAATTCTCGTCACGCATTCACCAGTGCTGCATGCGCGGGACGCAGACGCGGGACCATATCATAGCCCTTAGGTCTATAAGGCCAGCAGGGTTAGGGCTATAAGGCCAGCAGGGTTAGGGCTTTAAGGCCACCAGGGTTAGGGTTAGGGTTAGGGCAATAAGGCCAGCAGGGCTAGGGCTATAAGGCCAGCAGGGTTAGGGCTATAAGGCCAGCAGGGTTAGGGTTAGGGCTATAAGGCCAGCAGGGGTCAATGAAGACCAACCAACCAAACCAGACGACAAAAATGCAACCAAAATATTGATTCGTTTTTTTCAGCATGAAGTCATATTTAAGGAGGGCTACTTGAGAAGTCAACATAAGAATGTGGAAAGGCCAGAGCAGAGGCTAAATATAATTAATAACTATTATAGCTATTAATATAAGCCCAGGACTGTAACATATCTCACAGTACAACTGTAAACCCAGGAATGTAACATAACTTACATTAAATGGCCAGGACAGTAACATACAGTACCTCACAGTATACTGTAAGCCCAAGACAGTAGCATACCTCACAGTACTACTGTAAGCCTAAGACAGTAGCATACCTCACAGTACTACTGTAAGCCCAGGACTGTAGCAGATCTCACATTAATGTCTCGCACAAACAAAGATAGCAAAGATTAAGCAAAAAGAAAAGTTAACGTTTGGAAGTATCAGTCAATGAGTATTAAAATGAATTACTTCATTATTACCAAATTATTTTATATTACTGAATTAACCTAAACTACCTTTATTAGTGCATGGGTATTGAAAGTAATGAGCTTTCAACTGCTTTTCTGTCTCTCTGTGTCCATATAGACAAAATTAAACTGGTTCTCAAATGAATAAGCAGGTTACATTACACAATTCTGTATAAATTCTGTTATTTTCATAGGATGGTCTTTGAATATAAAAAGTAGTGTGAGTGTGTGTGTGTGTGTGTGTGTGTGTGCTTGTGCTTGTGTGTGTATCTGTCTGTGTGTGTGTGTGTGTATGTGTGTGTGTGTGTGCATGTGTGTGCGTGTGTGTGCTTGTGTGTGTGCTCGTGTGCTTGTGTGTGTGCGCTTGTGTGTGTGTATGTGTGTGCATGTGTGCGGGTCCATTTAGTGCTGTTTGCCAATATAACCATGCTATCCCCATGGAGAGATGCTA
>NC_055958.1:13242670-13245170 GCF_018492685.1 Alosa sapidissima
AAAGAAAGAGAGAGAGAGAGAGAGAGAGAGAGAGAACATGCCCCCTGTCTGAGTCAGTGGTCCATTCACTCTCTCACGCTTTGCCCACACAAGATAAAGGATACAGAGAAAAGTGAAGAGCTAAGGAAAGATGGAGAGGTGGAGCTACAGAGATGAGCCTGACGGGAACATAATGCCCCCTGACTGACTCAGTGGTCCACTCAGTAGCCGAACCCCTTTCCTCACGCTTGGCCCACAAAAGGCATTCCCGTGGGCTGCGTCACATGATCGGACGTCCCCCCATGATTCAGCGCTGGTGAGCGGCTGGAGGACTGGTCATGCTCTGAGGTGGCCCAGGGCTCAGTGTGGGAAAGCCCAGGGCTATATCAAACAACTCCAGGAGCTTGCAACATACACACACACACACACACACACACACACACACACACACACACACACACACACACACACAACAACAACAACTCATAGCAGAGCTCAGTCTCAGCGTCCACTGGCTTTCATTGGACGATCTCCACACCACATTACACAGTCCAGAGCTAAACATAAGTATTCTTACAGGAAATCATCATGAACAACTAACCTCTGTGTCCTCAAAGGTGTGATTATGATTTATTCAAATACTTATGAATGTTGTTTGTGTTCTGCACGCAACACACACACACACACACACACACACACACACACACACACACACACACACACATGCACGCAAACACACACACACACACACACACACACACACACACACACACACACAGTAAAAACATCAAATTCTCCTTATTCCCTGGTGAAAACCTTAACCCTCCTCTCACACTACCCAGATTTGAGCTGTTTACATGTAAAGCAGTATGAACGTGTCAGAGGTTACGGCAGGTCGCAGCCTTTCACAGATTTACACAAATGCCCATGAGGGAACCGGAAAGGGGTTCCATCAGGAGGAACGTGAAGAGCTCCATTCCCATCCCAGCACCATTTTAAATAAACACAGACATAAATACAGCACAGTCAGTGAATTTATTAAGAGAATGTACTTTTTGTTTTTTAAAGCGGGGGAACAGTGAATGCATGCTAATCCTTCTTGTCCTCCTTAGGGAACTGAATCCTTGGCCTAAGTTGGCATAGTAACCAACTACTGCCCATCTGACCCCACAAACACTGGCACTAGAACACACCACTAATACTGGCGCCATAGCAACCACTGCTAGTCTACTGAGAGTCTATGCCACTAATACTGGCGCCTTAGCCAGCCACTGCTAGTCTACTGAGAGTCTATGCCACTAATACTGTTGCCTTAGCCAGCCACTGCTAGTCTACTGAGAGTCTATGGGCTTTTCTCAATACAAAGTATGTTAAAGAACGGTCTCCCGTTCTTGAAAGTTCTTGAAAAGTTAAGATTGTGAGTCCAGACTCTGGAGAATGGAAGGATACAATACGCTCAATTTGCAGTTTGAGACAGCAGCGTTCTTGCCAACAGCAGCCATTCTCTGGGAACCGCTCGAGAGTCTGGTCATTTACTTATTGTTCATTGGTCTACCCAGTATTTCTGACATTTACAATAAAATATATAATTCACCAGCTTGTTTAAGTATGTTTTTCATTTCGAACAGTTTAAGTGACAGTTATGATTAACGTTAGTTGTGAAGCCTGTAGGCCTAGCCTACTGTTTATAGCCTAAACATGGATCGGATTCTAGCAGCAATTATGATAGGTATTATGTATCAATGTGCCGAAGAAGAGGCAACAAGGTTGAGAAGGAGGATCCGGTAGGCGTTTCTAATTTCATTGATCTGTTCAATATACAACGGGGAGATGGGAGTTGTTTGCCATTTCTCTTATGTGAGTGTCACGGCTGAGCTGACGTAACGCATTGTGGAATCTTCAATCCACCAAGTCACCACCCGATGCATCCTTAATAAAACCAACGATTCGAGAACACTTCCGGGAATGTTATGCGTTCTTGAATAAATGCGAACTTGTGAATTGGTACTTCGGCGGTGATTGATGACTTTTCAGAACGATTTTCAAGTTCATGAGAACACAAGTATAGAAAAGAACGCATATTGAGAAAAGCCCTATGCCACTAATACTGGCGCCATAGCCAGCTATTGCTAGTGTATGCCACTGCTAGTCTACTGCTAGTCTATGCCACTAATACTGGAGTATTAGCCAGCCACTGCTAGTCTACTTAGAGTCTATGCCACTAATACTGGCACCTTTGCCAGCCACTGCTAGTCTACTGCTAGTCTATGCCACTAATACTGGAGCATTAGCCAGCCACTGCTAATCTACTGCTAGTCTATGCCACTGGAGTATTAGCCAGGCCATTGGTAGTCTACTGTGACTGTACATTCACGCTTCCATACATTAACGCTTATCGATGGGTTATCCTGACGTTTGGGAGTGTGTATGCATTGAAGCAAGATTATTGACAGGTCAACAACCATTCACCGTTGTTCGCTGGCAGTGGAGGGTTGTTAGCTTGCTAACTTGCTTATGTTAG
>NC_055958.1:13250170-13282670 GCF_018492685.1 Alosa sapidissima
ATAACACCTCTTCTTAATATTTTATAATATTGTTGGTTGGATTAATAGCCTACGGTTGGCAAAGAAAAGTCGTTTTCCATGGGTCTCCAACACACGTTCTCAAGCTCACTCTCTTGCCGCCCCTTTCGAGGTACAGTAATTGCCAGGCTGAAGCCTAGGCTACTACATTTAAACACAATTGTTGCGCGACTCAAGGCATTCCAGCCTACGAATTAAATAAAAAGTACTAAATCATGCATAATTAAACAATAACTCAATTTAGGCTACTTGGCTACGCTAAAAGGTTTCTATTAGGCTACAGCACAACCCCTATTCAATGAATGGCTGCCTTGTCTCGCAATAAACAGCGGCATTTGTTTCACTTCAATGTCACAATCCCGACACTTTTTCAACTGCATGAAACATAACAGTGAACCATCAAATATCTCCCAGATTTCAGTGCCCATCAGTCTCAACATTTAGCAATATAATCAAACAGTCCAAAAGTAAATTAAATCCCAAACCAAACCGAAAATGTTATGCTTTTGATAGCCTACTGGTATGCCACTCCAAACGAAACGCATGTCTAAATGCAGGTTAGAACTTAAAAAAGCCTGCCTCGAATAGCCTACCAGCTAGCCTCAAATAAAGATGCTGTGCTTTGCAAAAGACCCCAGCCAGAATTTGAGGATTTACGCTAAGCAAGTAGCCTGGATTATTTTATGATGGTTGTTAGTAGACAAACTGGCTTCAGATATCCAACAGAGTGAATATGAGATTGTGCAGTTTTACACTGTACATGGCTGTGGTTAGTGATGTGATGCTGTTAATTGGGAGTTTTACATTTATTTTTTGTTAAAATAAAAAATTGTTAATTATTTGCTGTTAATTGGGAGTTTTACATTTATTTAGCTTACCTATAAGGCTTTTTTTTCTTATCAAAAGTGAGGGGGACGACGGCCGTCTCTTCAGCACTGCGGGGGACATGTCCCCCACGCCTCCTGCGCCCCTGCTCCTACGTGTGAAAAACAACACAACAAAGCAACATGATTTATGTGGAGTTGACAGGACATTACATCACACATTGCGTCACTAATTAAGGCCTGAGGCACTATCTAGCACCTCGTTTGAACCCATTGAGTAACAGTGTGTGATACTCATTAGGATCTCTGTGAGATAGCACAGTACCGGCCGACAGGGACGCCATCCTTAATAGATTCTATTGGGATTGAATGGCAACATGTTCTAATGAGGACTGTCAATGAATAAAGGACAATGCCAATGGTGACTAGGGAGACAGTGGAGGAGCATCTACTGCTGTAGCTAATAAAATATGCAGCCAGACAGAGTTACACACACACACACACACTGCTTCTGGTTTTATAGTATCTACAGCATTAAAAGAGTATTGGATACAACAGCTGACGGAGAGGGGGATGTACAGAGGAGAACTGTGATGACAGGCTGCATCGTACATGCGTGAGGACACCTCTCTGAGTCTATGGGTCCATGTGTGTGTTAGTGTTAATTTCGTCAGACGAGACGAGAGGAAAAATGTTAGTCAACAACCTTTTTTTCCATGACTAAGACGAGACGATGACGAGACTGCACTAATGTCCTGAAACACTGACTAAGACTATCTTAAGATGCATTATTGTTGACGAAAAAAGACGAGACTAAAATGTTTTGCTTGAAATAAAAACTAAGATAACATTTCTCTTCCATTTTCGTCTACAAAATGAGAAGACAGAATAGCTGTTACCTTTTCAAAATATTACGAATGAGTTCATGGTTCATGCGCAGCAGCTTTCCTGTAGGCTAGTCTACGTGCTGTTGCTGCAACCCTGTGGCTGCAGCAGGAAACTACATGGAACAAAAACACCGGAGATTTCTGCCAGAGTTAGCAAGCTAACTACCTAAGCTTTATGCCACAATGCTACATACCCAGAAGTTGAAGCTTCTCTCATATACAAATTAACATCCCCCAGAATGTACATACGAAAAGTTTCAGCAAGTAATGTCAACTATTTAACTAGTTACACTGATGAAGCAAAGTTTGCTAGCAAGTAAGCTAATATGGAAAGTTCGCTAGCAAGTTAGCTAAGATTGAGAGTTTGTGTTGCGTTTGGGCGCATATCGCCATCTAGCGTGGCGGAGTAAAACATTCATACTTGGGTCCAAGACAGTGTTTCTCAAACTTTTTCAGATGAAGGACCACTTAACTAATCAATAAAAAAGAAACGCACGAACCACCTAGCTAAAAAGAAAAAAAATTGACCTAGCAGTATATTAGCCTACACAATACTCACTGAACCACCTTGCTTATTGTCTTTGCACTTTGTTTAATTGTGTCAGAGGATTCATATGATTTAAACTGGCATATCTGACATAGACAGTGTTGTAGAACAGTTTGAATTTACATACAAGTTGGTTCAATATTGCAAACAACTCATCTATATTATATTTTACCACGTCTGCTCGTGGACCACTTGGGATAGCTTGCGGACACTGAAACACTGGTCTATGAAGATCATGACAGTGGTCCAGTCAAATCTTTTACTGTCTATGGCCAAATCCCAGCCGAGCTATACATGTAACTGTAGCTCGACTTACCTGTGCATGTACTGACTGACAAAAAAATTCAGAATGAGTAATTATAACAGTCGAGTAGCCCTGTGGACACACAATATTGTTAGAAAATTGAGATGTGTGAAACACTATTTGACTTAAATGGTAATCAGAAATAATTTGTTATAAAAAAAGACTAAAATGTTTTGACTAAAACTGACTAAGACTAAGATAGCTTTAGTTTTCTTTTGACTAAAACTAGACTAAAATGACGAGACTTTTAGCTGACTAAAACTTGACTAACAAAAATTATATTTGAATGACTAAATATGACAAAGACTAAAAAGGACATTTCGTCACAAGACTAAGACTAAGACTAAATTAAAAATAGGTGACAAAATTAACACTAGTGTGTGTGTGTTCCTATGATGACATTATTGTAAGTGTATGTTGAAGCATATATGTGTGTGTGCGTGTGTGTGCGTGCATGTGTGTGTGTGTTTCTTATGATGACATTATTGTAGGTGTACGTTGAAGCATATGTGTGTGTGTGCATGTGTGTGTGTGTGTGTGTGTGTGTGTGTGTGTGTGTGTGTGTGTGTGTGTCTGTAATAGAATGGCCCTGTCCATTAGAGAGAGTGTAGGGGAAATGACATCCCCCCAGCCACTGTTGTCCATCTCTCTGCCCGTTTCCGGTCACACTGTAGACTGCTGGGAATGCCAAGTGGAGCGCTGACCGGAATGTCGTCTGGAATTGCCCTTCTTTCGGCGGACCAGATCGGCGGCCAGCGTGGTGTTCTGGGACTGACTCTTTGTGCTCTGGGTCAGAGCAGGCTCACTCAGGTGCGTGCCAGGCTGGGGCTGGCACTGGAGCGGGCACAGAGTGTCGAGTGGGCACAGAAATCCAAGTGGTGAGAAACGCAACCTAATTACTTAGAGAATGTGCTGGGCGATGTGTGTGTGTGTGTGTGTGTGTGTGTGTGTGAGAGTTTGAATAAGGGGGGGATTAAACATGGACAACAGAGACAGGGCCCCACACATAAGCATTGGGGGGGGGGGGGGGGGTGGGCAATAGAGATAAATAATACAAAGAGAGAAAGGAGTGAGACAAGAAAGAGACAAGAGAGAGAGAATGATTGATATGAAGAAAGGAGAGAGAAGTAGATTGATAAGAGAGAATGGGGAAGTGGAGAGAGAAAGGGAGAGAGAGAGAGAGAAAGGGAGAGAGAGAGAGAGAAAGGAAGAAAGGGGAAGCGTTAAAGATGTCACTGTGTGCATCAGTGAGTTTGTACGGTTCTCTGGTGTATTCTCAGGTGGTCACATCTTAGTCCCCAGTACTATTGCATTGTGGGAACAGGTCAGCGTGAAGACCAGAGGGCGGGACATCCTGTCTGTGGGAAGGTCATGTGTGGGTGTTCCTGTCTGGCACCTGAAGTGTGAGGGCGAGCAAAGAGTGCCTGGGTTGTCAGATCCTTTTTCAACAAGTGTGTGTGTGTAATCTGAGATTCTGTATGTCAGTAAATAGGAGAAGAGATCATCTGGTGATATGTCATAGTATACTTTTCCTGATACAGGTGAGTGTGTTTGCTCTCTCTGCGTGTATGTGTGTGTGTGTGTGTGTGTGTGGTGTGGTGTGGTGTGTTGGCAGGCATTAGTATGTGTAGGGAGGATAGCACGTGTGTGTGTGTGTTGAGGGGTGTTCTGATGATATTCAGGTGATTAATTCACCCTTTGTCAGAATGACTCAACATGTCTGCATACCCTTTAGGTGTGACTGTGTGTGTGTGTGTGTGTGTGTGTGTGTGTGTGTGTGTTCAGGCTGACCTGTTTACTCAGCAAAGATGAATAAAGACTTCAGTATTGACCAGTATCAGTCTGACTTATTGTAAAGGAATTTATGGAGCGACACTCACACACACAGACACAGACACAGACACAGACACACACACACACACACACACACACACACACAGTGGGAATGAGAGAGAGAAAGGGAGAGTGATGCAAAATGATGCAAACTCAGCTAAGCTAAAGAAAATGGAAAGTCAAAAGAAATGGGAGAGTGGTTGGGGTGGTTGAAAGGAGACATCAGTACCAGAAACAGATCACACACACACACACACACACACACACACACACACACACACACACACACACACACACACAAACCAGTTTATGGCCTCTAGTCCTGTCAGAGGAGACTGTGGGACTGTGCTGACGGCTCCACTCAACCTCACACCTGCCACCATACAGCTCAAGGCCACAGGCACAACACACGCACGCACGCACGCACGCACGCACGCACGCACACACACACACACACACACAAACGCACGCACGCATGCACACAAACACACACACACACACACTTGTTGAAAAAGGTGTGTGATGATGGAGGACACCTGGAGCTGGTGCTTAAGCAGTGGACTGGTGTTAGTGAGCGTTGGCAGTTTGTGCTTGATTTGCCTTTTAGTGCTACTCCACACGTCACTGTTTACACATACACTTGCAGGTGGAACAGTTGGAGCAGTTCCTGGATTCATCCATCAATTCTGTGAACTTGTATGTAGGCTATTGACTGGAGTTATGTAGGTGCAAGAGAGTGGGGGTGGGGTTTATTTTTCTCTCATATTTAGGTGCAGTGGTGTAATTTCCTTCCATTATTACAGTTTCTATCTATCTATCTATCTATCTATCTATCTATCTGTCTGTCTGTCTGTCTGTCTGTCTGTCTGTCTGTCTGTCTGTATTCAGACATTTCAATTCTTCCAATTGCAGTGTGAGAGTGTAATTCTACACCTGTCGCTTAACAGATGTTCCAATGGATGGTTATGGACCATGTACAAAGAAAAGAAAATTGTAAGAGAAAAAAAGAAAAGAAAAATGTGAATAAACAACATGAAATGAAAATGTAATAATTGCAATTGTATTTGCAATATATCTAACAGTTTTTCTCAGTCACTTTGGTACATTTGTCAGATCAGAATTTATATTCTCAGAACTATACAATCTTCACATCATTGTGTCACATGTGCACATCAGAAAATCAGTTTCTCATTTCTTTGAACAAGTTGCAAAATGTTGGTATGTCCATGCAAATGATTACAATTCTCTGCTGTTTCCTACATTATCAATTGCTGATGTCATGTTGACCAAAATGTATTATAATGGGTCTCTGTTAGTCTCACCCCCCACAACATTTAGGCTATTAGTTTAGGCTATAGCAAGTCTTTACATGCAAAATGGTTGAACAAGTTGTCATAATATGTCAAGCAAGATGATATTTGTTGTGATGTGGATGAGCATTTGTGGCCCAACAGACAGGAACGTCAGGATGTGGAGGAAGACTGCACTCCTTATTCCTACTGCACTACATGCACAGTTTTCCCCAAGGAGATTGTCCTGTGTTCTACTTTTGTTTTCTGTTTATTTTCTTTGTGCTATGCATTGTTGTCTTTTCCTTTCTGTATCACAATGACATGGTCTGTTAACAAATGACATGTGGGCTACAAACAGTAAAAGCGTAAATGTGAATCTTGTCCAGTCCCTTACAACCAAACTCCCATATACTGTACATTAAAGGTGTAACCTACAATTTACAATAATTGTCATTAAAACTTTAGCCATAGTTTACATCATAACATCCCTCCAGAATACTCTGTTATTGACAACATGATTAAGCAATTAGTCATGCTATTCGATTTTTTATATCCTTTTGAACACTTGATGTTGATCAATAAAGTTTCAATCAATCAATCAAACTGACATGTTCATTGACACACATATTTACTTTTGAGCGACGAACTAAGGATTTTGAGCAAGAAAGTGGCTTTTGCAGGTAATCCATGGTGTTCTGCTATTTGTAGGCTACGAATTGTTTTGAGAAATGCTACTGTTTTGCAAATGTCGAGGATGATCGAGAAATGTACCAAAGAGAAAAAACTGTAGGTAATACCAGTAAAAATTTCTCACGTCAAACTTCATGAATTAAGAGGACAACACAGATCTAACAATGCTATATTTTTTGGGGGATAAGCTGTCTTCAATCGATCTACGCAACCTCAGGTTCCACCAGAGGTCGTAATGATTTAAGAATTCATTAGGCTACGCCGCATGATCTCATCTCTATCTACGGCTGTGTGATATGCTATGATATATCCCCATCTGCTGATGAATATATGCAACTACAACTGATGCTTATCCTGAGACAGTAACATTCCTGTATGGTCAAATGTACGTTTTTGTAGGTTGATCAAAAATCATGATAGGCTAACCATGATTTTCAAATCACACATGGACTCTTCCGCTGGAGAGATGGTCATCAGCCAAAACCGACAAAGCAAAGAGATGAATGCGTAAAAAGAGCGGACCTTTGCTGAACTGCCAGCTTTGTTTCGTCGCCAGGAAGACCACAATAGTGATTGTTCACCCCTACAAACACCTCACTACCGTAAGCCTAAACGCTGATGAGATATAGGCTATTCTATAGGCTATTCTAGCCTATATGCCTATAGAAGCCTATAGGCCTATGACAATATGTCCTCAGCGCAGAAGATGCTTACAATTCATCATCAACACAATATTTATGGATACAAATTATTACATTTTTTTATTTTGTGTATTTCTGTATTTAAAATCATATTAAATCAAAGGACGTGGTTGTGGAACCTTCATCTACCTAATCACAGAAAGATTCAGAGTTTAAAATAGGCGGAGTTTAGGACCATGCAGGTGAATAACGTGATAATCACATGACGGTGATTTTCAAAGCCGAAACACTTCATGACGATTAAAACAACGGGAAAAGGAGACCGCTTGTTACCGTCATGGGGTAATTTCAGTTACCAACCATAACAAGACGATTTTTAAATAGTGCATGTAATGGGCCGTTGTTGCGATTGTATTCATAATGACAAATTAATTAGTGAGTTCCAGTTCGTCTGCTAAATTAAAGTTATGAGTTCAAAAGTTGTTTTTGCTATCGTTTGCCTTACATCCGTCCACCTGGCAAGTGAGACCGTTGCTGTAAGTATCTGCTTTTAGTCTCAAGTACTTAAAAAATTCACATGTCCAGGGTTAGCAATGTTTTTTTTTTTTTTTGTCCAGCATGCTATGGTATGCTTTAGCTTTTGCAGTTTCAACATTTGGTGTTTTGGTCGGGTGCGTCTAGCCTACATGTGATAATGTATTTTTCAGATAAGCTACCTAACATTACAAGGAGTAACGTAACAGTAATATTACGTTTGGCTTGTATGCTATGTTGATGACAACTTGCTAGTTAGCTTACTTGCTCTGAAGAGACTTTTCCTATTTCTGGTGTCAGGCGTCAGAGTCACGCACTTTCTCCATTGACTACAAGAACAACTGCTTTATAAAAGATGGAAAGCCGTTCCAGTACGTCTCTGGAAGCATCCACTACTCTCGCATCCCACGGTACTACTGGAAGGATCGACTCCTCAAGATGTACATGGCTGGACTGAACGCCATTCAAGTGTAAGGGCATAGGTCAAGTGAATTGTATATGCCTTTGTGGCACAATGATTGCATTAGTCTAAAGTTATTACGAGATTATGTTTGAAAATGAGAAATGATGCATACACTATTTAATTTAAGTGTAGAATTGTCATGTTTATAGGTTTTAGTTATGACATGATTATGTTTTTCACAGGCATTGCAGACAGTGCGAGTCTGCACACAGGTATTACAGTGTGTGTTTTGTGTCTGCTGTAGCTACGTGCCCTGGAACTTCCACGAGCCAGTGCAGGGTGTGTACAACTTCGAAGGGGGTCGGGACCTGGAGCACTTCCTGGGCCTAGCCAATGAGACAGGCCTGCTGGTCATCCTGCGTCCCGGGCCGTACATCTGTGCCGAGTGGGAGATGGTGAGCAGTGCACTTCCTGTTTGTCTGCATTCCACTTCCTGTTTGTCTGCAGTCCACTTCCTGTTTGTTTGATCAGCTTCAGAACACCAGGGTCGTGGGATGTGACTGGTCCATTCCTGCTGGTCTCTTCCATTACCAGACAGCAAACACCTTTATTATTAGTGACTGATGATGAAGCAGAAGTCTTCTATCCATGTGGACTTCAACCCTTGATATTGTATTAATAGCTCATCTAAGTATACCATTACCTCAGGAGACAGGTAGGTGACTGAGCCGTGGAGCCAGCCAGTCCTGATTGATGTGGGGTCTGCGCCGGCCTGTTGCTGCCCGGATGCTTTTGCTACTGACGTGTGTTCGCCTGATGTATGTGCTACTGATGTATGAACCACTGGCGTACGTAGTCACTTCACGTCTTAGACACCGTTTACATGTGGTGTTAAAATATGCCTTGTGTGATTGGATTGCAAGTGGACAGCACTACAAGAAAATGACCACCAAGATGCCTTGTGATTTGATCACTCAACTCAGAGGTAGTTTGGGATACATTTGACCACCACATACCTTCAGTAGTGTAAACACTAATGCATACTCATGTGTCTCCCACAGGGAGACTTCTAGTGTAAGTGAAGTCAGTCACAATGTCTGAACACAGGAGGTCAGCAACATCTCTGGCTGTACACCTCAGACATGGTGTAAACAGCTGACCACTTGTGATCTGCTCGCCCAAGAGTTCCGTGTTTGGTGTAGCCTGCCTGTTAGAAAGATGCACACTCAGTCAGGGCCCAGGAACAGAACCACACTAGAACCAACCCTGTTTCAGCTCGTCCCACAGAAACTGCACACTGTCCTGGGCGTTGTGTCTACCAATGTGGTTTATACAGTATGGCCCTGAAGTGTAGTTTTCTATGAGCTCTGGGGTTAATAAGAGAGGAGGATGCTGCTGCGCTCATATCATGGGCATATCATGTGCTAGTGCCTCAGCTGGGTCGTTACAGATCGCTGCAGACTCGGCCTGAAACGACCTCTACCACAGGGCTCAATATTAACTTTTAAAAGTGGTTGCCAGCTTGGCAACCATGCAATCCATGGTTTTGGTTGCCACTTGTGATAATTTGGTAGCCAAGGGCAACCTGGCAACCATTAATGTGGAGCACTGCTCTACAGAGTCTACTCTTACTTTCACTTTCTCTCTCTCTCTCTCTCTCTCTCTCTCTCTCTCTCTCTTCCTCTCTGTCTCCCCTCAGGGTGGTCTGCCTGCGTGGTTACTGGAGAAGCCAAACATTATGCTGCGGACAGCTGATACAGGTATCATTTCTTCGATCTTCTCTACGCCCTCTCACGCTTCAGTGGATAAACTTGTGGTAAAAAAAATCACTAATCATGAAGGCATTAGGGCCTACACAATATGGAACATTGTACGTGGTACACAAATTATGATCTGTTAAGTGTTGGTGTAAACTATGATAACACATGATTACTTAAGGAGTTAAATAGAGATACGTTGAAATTGGAAACATTGGTGAACATTAATGGACATTTGCAAACAGTTTTCTATTTTCCTTTGAGTTCTCAGCTACGGACACTCCCTAACAGTTAAAGGAGGTAGTTCTCTACACTCACTAACAGTTTGAGGAGGTAGTTCTCTGCAAACATATTATGGAGCTGGAGGAAGGTTTAGCGTTGAAGTGTAATGTTTCCACATAATCACTCATTTAACTGTTCAGAGAAAACATTTTCGGCACAAACGTTTGCCAAATTTGAACGCACCTCTGCTCTTTAGCATGACATGCTACTGGTGTTGCAGATTACCTGCAGGCGGTAAGCAGCTGGTTTTGCTGAGTGAGTGTTACAGGCAGGTTTTTGCTGCTGGTGTTGCAAATTACCTGCAGGCGGTAAGCACCAAGCAGCTGGTTTTACAGCTGGTTTTGCTGAGTGAGTGTTAAAGCAGGTTGACGAGCCAAACAAATCAAAAGCCTGGCCGACACAGACGCCACCTATTCAGCTGCACTTCAGGCTATCAAGTCAAGCTGTGCTAACCTAAGACCATCGTGCGCTGTCCAATATTACAACTGTGCTATCGTGTTGGCCGACACCACCTATTCAGTCTGCGCCAACATAACCAGAAATCATCGCGCACTGTCCAAGAACTGCGCTATCGAGTTGGCCAACACAGAACACAGACACCGCCTATTCTAGCTGCGCTAACCAGAGACCATCGCGCGCCGTCCGCCAACCAGGTTGCATCTGGATGATGATCTGGACCTACAGTCAATGATCTGGAAAAACTTCAGATGGCAAAAAGATGGAAACTTGCGGCAAATTACATTATGATGAAGTAAACACCATTACTTAAACATCTTTGTAGTTCAATGTATTGCTTTGTTCAGGGTCTGATAGTCATATAAACATGCCATTGATGGTGTTAGATGGTATTGGTCATGATTACAAAAATAGTTATTACAACTGGTGATAACAGCACTAATATTGTTAGGTCAGCTAGATCGTAGCTTACTGTTAACATCACTGTAAATCAACCACCAAAAGTATTTCTGGGATAAAATATTGCAAAGCAATTTGGTCACTGTTATGCTCTTAGTTGTAACATAGTCTAAACGTTTGCATATCATATCAGAACATGAAATAATAACATTAGATGCCATACACTATTATTAGATAAGTAAACTTACTTACATCCAGCTGGATGGGTGGTGTCCTTTTTTGCTTAAGGTTTTGAATTGTTTGGCCTCCCATATTTTTGCTGCTGGTCTTGCAGATTACCTGTAGGTGGTGAGCAGCTGGTTTTGCAGCTGGTTTTGCTGAGTGAGTGTTAAAGCAGGTTTTTGCTGAGTGAGTGTTAAAGCAGGTTTTTGCTGCTGGTCTTGCAGATTACCTGCAGGCGGTAAGCAGCTGGTTTGCCATGCTGCTGCCCAGGATGGAGCGGTGGCTGTACAGCCAAGGGGGCAACATCATATCTGTGCAGGTAAACAACAAACAAACATATAAATAAATACATAAGTAAACAATCAAACAGGTAACCGGAAGGCGGAGCTTCAGAGAGATGGTGAAAAAGCATACATTGATGACTCAGTAGTTTCCCCATGTTAAGGGCACTTTGCCATACCTTCTTATCAACTATCTTTAAAGTATACTGACTGACTGGTATTTAGCAGACGCTTTTATCCAGAGAAACCAGTGGTCAGGTGGTGAGGTTACCTCTGCTCTGCGATGGCCACATATTATGGGTTGTATTAATGATGATCTAACGTACAAAAGATTATAAACACAGACCGAGATGGAATAAGCACTAACATCAAGCTGTAAGAACAACCAAACACGATCGCCTCCATCTGAAACTGAATAAGAGTGACGTTGCCTACTACGTTGCCTACATTTCCTGTGGGCTATCCCAGGTGGAGAACGAGTACGGAAGCTACTTCGCCTGCGACTACAACTACCTGCGCCACCTGCGCACACTCGTCCAGAACTTCCTGGGCGAGGACACGGTTCTCTTCACCACCGACGGGAACACGGACCGCGAGATGGTCTGCGGAACCCTGCAGGGCCTTTACGCCACCATTGACTTTGGCACTGGTGAGGAGGAACGAGACCGCAGGGCAAGGGTGTTTTGAACATGGCAGGCTTGTATAGTCTAGTCTCCTATTTGCAGATACTTAGATTATAAACAAACTCTCAGTTCACACTCTGTAACCATAAACTCAACAGGTTATAAGTATGGTTAGGGGTTGGGTTCGGTTGAGGTGATGTTCATTGTTAAGTAATTGCTCAACAATTTTAAAGACTGAACTTGAGTTTCAACTAACTAAATGTAAGGTCCCTGTTTAATTAAGGCCAGCAGTGTTTGGAGTCAGAGGGAGGGGGGTGTCTCCATATCAGAGATGTTCAATCTATGCCAGACATCTTTACAACACAAATCTCTTGCCAGTGTCAACACAAAGTTTGTGGTCTTTGGGACAGAAAGAGGTGTTGAGCAACTATAGTGGCTACTAAGAGATATATGGATAGAGAGTGTTAGTTCATCATTATAGAGAAATTAGCAATTAGCAATGGGAGTTGTTAATTAATTAAGTGTACATGAAAAGGGAGATTCTGATGAGGTAGCTAATGCTAGAACCGTGTACATGGAAAGGGAGATCCTGATAAGGTAGTTGATGCTAGACCGTGTACATGGAAAGGAAGATCCTGATGAGGTAGCTGATACCTTTTTAAAATATATTTTTTTTTTACATTCAGACACCAACATCAGCACTGCTTTCGATCGCCAGAGGAGGTTTGAACCCAGAGGGCCGTTGGTAAGTCCACTCATCATCCAACTCCAGCTGAGGTACCTATGCCAGCTGTGGCCGCTAGCCCACTGACCGCCTGTATGAAGACAACATGACAACATTGTTCCCTGTTCCCCTTCGCTCTACAAAATGTCTGTGCTGTGAGTTAGGTCAGAGATCAGAGGTGGGCAGTGGGTACTGTGATCTCATTGGCCCAGGGTACTCACCTTTGTCTTCAAACAAGACTCTGATTGGATGAAATGAAAACATGTGGTCTCTCCAGCCCCGCCCACCCTTAGATCTCGATTACAGTGAAGACTATCTGTCTAATTTACCATCTGCTGTGAGGAGTTTCTTACCTGTTGATTTCTCACCTGGCGGCATACCTGTCGTGCAGGTGAACTCTGAGTTCTACACAGGCTGGCTAGACCACTGGGGTGACCGGCACGCCTCCGTGGACGCGCAGAAGGTCAGCAAGATGCTGGGGGAGATGCTCGCCATGGGGGCCAACGTCAACATGTAAGTCACCCCAGAATGCTCACTACCTCCCCCAAATGTGATCGTGGACGTGCCCTAAACATCACCATCTCCCCAGGGTATGATTGTATAAGTCGCCCTGCAAGGTTTAACCTTACCCTTAACATATTTGTTTTACCTTTGATGCTAGACGTTAACCTGTAGTTCAAAATCTCTCTCCCTACTACATACCTGTCCACATCACCTAAAAACGTCCACAGCAGCCTGCATTTCAAATGTACACAGGAGTGTAGTGGGAGGTGGGAGATTTACCTATTATTACTACTACTACTACTACTACTACAACGAACCAAAGCAGCAAACACAAAATCACCAATAAAACCACCTTTGTGCGCAACAAGTAGGCCTTGGTAGCTAGTGCGTATGCCCTGTTGATGCTAATAGCTGATTGCTGCTCTGCTGGTTTAAGTGTAATATGCTGTGTTGTTTCTGCAGGTACATGTTTGAAGGAGGAACAAATTTTGGCTACTGGAACGGTAGTACCGTTGTTCTGTTTTCTTTCTGTCGACTACTTACTGAGAACTAGATTGCATTACAGTGGAAGCTCAAGTAGCTCATGTTTGATTTAGCTATTTCCTCTTTTTTGTAGTCTTTGTAATGTATGTCCACATAAAATATGTGTATAATAATAATAATAATAATAATAATAATAATAATAATAATAATAATAATAATAATAACCGTATAGCTGTAAACAGTATAAAAGTAAACATGTTTAAAACCCCTGTCTATCTGTGCTGCTGCAAGGTGCGGACCACGACTCCAGGTACCGCTCAGTGGTGACGAGTTACGACTACAACGCCCCTCTGAACGAAGCAGGAGACCCCACAGAGAAGCTACTGGTCATCAGAGACGTCATCAGTAAGGTAGATATCAGAGACGTTGACGTTGCCAGTAAGGTAGATATCGGAGACGTCATCAGTAAGGTAGATATCGGAAACGTCGTCAGTAAGGTAGATATTGGAGACGTCATCAGTAAGGTAGATATCGGAGACGTTGACGTTGCCAGTAAGGTAGATATCGGAGACGTCATCAGTAAGGTAGATATCGGAGACGTCATCAGTAAGGTAGATATCGGAGACGTTGCCAGTAAGGTAAATATCGGAGACGTTGTCAGTAAGGTAGATATCAGAGACGTCATCAGTAAGGTAGATATCGGAGACGTTGACGTTGCCAGTAAGGTAGATATCGGAGACGTCATCAGTAAGGTAGATATTGGAGACGTTGCCAGTAAGGTAAATATCGGAGACGTTGTCAGTAAGGTAGTTATTGGAGACGTTGCCAGTAAGGTAGATATCGGAGACGTCATCAGTAAGGTAGATATCGGAAACGTCGTCAGTAAGGTAGATATTGGAGACGTCGTCAGTAAAGTAGATATCGGAGACGTCATCAGTAAGGTAGATATCGGAGACGTCATCAGTAAGGTAGATATCGGAAACGTCGTCAGTAAGGTAGATATCGGAAACGTCGTCAGTAAGGTAGATATTGGAGACGTCGTCAGTAAGATAGATATCGGAGACGTCATCAGTAAGGTAGATATCGGAGACATTGACGTTGCCAGTAAGGTAGATATCGGAGACGTTGCCAGTAAGGTAAATATCGGAGACGTTGTCAGTAAGGTAGTTATTGGAGACGTTGCCAGTAAGGTAGATATCGGAGACGTCATCAGTAAGGTAGATATCGGAAACGTCGTCAGTAAGGTAGATATTGGAGACGTCGTCAGTAAAGTAGATATCGGAGACGTCGCCAGTAAGGTAGATATCAGAGACGTCATCAGTAAGATAGATATCGGAGACGTTGCCAGTAAGGTAGATATCGGAGACGTCGTCAGTAAGGTAGTTATTGGAGACGTTGCCAGTAAGGTAGATATCGGAGACGTCATCAGTAAGGTAGATATCGGAGACGTCATCAGTAAGGTAGATATCGGAAACGTCATCGGTAAGGTAGGTGAGTACTGTTGGACTACTGATGAGGTAGCTGATGCTAGACTGTGTACATGGAAAGGGAGATCCTGATGAGGTAGCTGATGCTAGACCGCAGCCTGAAGCTTATCTGCCTATTTACTGCCCTGAATTTCCCCTTTCCCTGAATTTCCCCTTGGGGATCTTCTATCTATCTATCTATCTATCTATCTATCTATCTATTGGTTCTTTGTCGTTTCCCAGTTTCGGAAGGTCCCTGAAGGTCCCATGCCTCCAGCCACGCCCAAGATGGAGTACGGCTTTGTGACGCTTCAGAGGGTGTGTCTATTTTCACATTTGTAAGATCTTGGACTTGGACATCAGCCTGTGCCTAGACGTTTTGATGGCCAAATGAATTCCCATAATTCCTTAAAATGTTCTCTCCAGCGCGGCCCATGTGTTTGTAGTTGTTGATGATGTTGTTGTTGTTGTTGTTGTTGTTGTTGTTGTTGTTGTTGTTGTCGGGTTTTATTGTGTATGTATTTGTTGGACATTGTCAGGTGGGCAACACCAGTGGCCTGCTGGACGTCTTGACCCCTCAGGGCCCTGTGCAGTCCCACCAACCCCTCACCTTCGAGGAGATCAAACACGTGAGCGACATCCACCAGTAGACCAACCACACTACCCAATATTTACCACTACACTACTAAATGACCGATACCTAACCATAACCCTGCTTAAACTTCTCATATTTAGCCATGTTAATGCTGAGTCATGCCACTGAAGACCTTACCTCCCTGACCATTATTTTAGTCAGTATTAGCCAATTTAATACTTAAATAGATATGCCTTAAATTGACTGTTCAGGACAGGACTGCAATATGAATACTGTACCTTGTTAATTAATTAAAAGTAATTAATTTGTCCTTATTATGACCGTTTGCATATGTTTGTGGTATTCTGTATTCTATTTAGTCTAATACTGGTATCTTTAGGCTATTTGAATTTACTATAAACTGTTAATTTTAATGTAATGTTTATTGATGTCGTAAGTGGCTTTGGACAAAAGCATCTGCTCAATACCATTAAACATAAACATAATGCTGTTTCCCTCTAGCTTTATGGATTTGTGCTGTATCGAACCAAGCTGCCGAGGAGCATTCCAGACGGCCAACCTCTCATCTCGCCTCTGAATGGCATCCACGACCGCGCTTACGTCTCCGTCAACGGGGTACACCGCTTTTACCCTTGGCTTGTAGTAATGGCTGGATATTGTGTTTAATCCTTGGCTTGTAGTAATGGCTGGATATTGTGTTTAATCCTTGGCTTGTAGTAATGGCTGGATATTGTGTTTAATCCTTGGCTTGTAGCAATGGCTTTTATCCTTGGGTTGTAGTAATGGCTGGTTGATATTGTGTTTTAGTTATAGCCTTGATCAGTGGCTTTCAGGGTGGAGAAAGTGGACCATATCTTAGAAGAAGTTAATGCTGCACTGACTACAATCAGGGGTCACTGAGAAACAAATTCCAAAGAGATAATCAAGCCCAGTAAATAGTGAGATGATAATCAAGCACATGTAACGGATGCCAGCTAGCTTAGCTGTGCTTGTGGAACGTTGGTAAACCTCACTCCCCGACGACGCCTCAAGAGTGCTGCTGGCATGCGAGCCAGTAGCCTGGGCTATTGGCTCAATTGTTAGCGCGCTCGCCTCCCGATCCGAGGTGCTGCTGTTCGCGGGTTCGCTGTTCACAACACAACGTTACACACAGTAAATAGTGAGATGATAATCCAGCTCATTAAATAGTGAGATGATAATCCAGCTCATTAAATAGTGAGATGATAATCAAGCCCAGTTAATAGTGCCATGATAATCCAGCTCATTAAATAGTGAGATGATAATCAAGCCCAGTTAATAGTGCCATGATAATCCAGCTCATTAAATAGTGAGATGATAATCAAGCCCAGTTAATAGTGCCATGATAATCCAGCTCATTAAATAGTGAGATGATAATCAAGCCCAGTTAATAGTGCCATGATAATCCAGCTCATTAAATAGTGAGATGATAATCAAGCCCAGTTAATAGTGCCATGATAATCCAGCTCATTAAATAGTGACATGATAATCAAGCCCAGTAAATAATAAGATGATTTGTCAATCCTGTGCATGACCCTGTTCTATGATGTGCACTCACAGGATTCCCTGATATTATCTTTGGTTTTCAGTTAAGGATCTATGAGTAATAATAGAACTTTTCCTGATGTCTATTTATTCATCATGATTCATTGATGTTGTACCAGTTGCCCTAGTAATTATGTTGCACTAGCTGATAATGTATAAGTTGATGTACAAGACCTAGCGTATGCTGCACTAGTTGATGTTGCACCTGTATTGTGTTAGATTGGTACATTAGTGCACTGGTTGCTGTTTGTGGCTTTGATTCTCAGGGAGCAAACTAAGTGATGTGTGCGTAGGTACCATGTGCCACAGTGTAGCTCTGCTCAGTGACCGGGCTGGGTCAGTTCTGTTCCTCAGTGATCGTTAACACGGGTCCGGGCTGGGTCGGTTCTGTTCCTCAGGGGCTGGGTCGTTCTGTTCCTCAGTGACTGTTGACATGGGTCTGGGCTGTGTCGGTTCTGTTTGTCAGGTGTACCAGGGCCTGCTGCAGCGAGACACGGAGCTGGTCATGAACGTGACTGGTCAGGAGGGAGACCTGCTGGACGTCCTGGTGGAGAACATGGGGCGGGTCAACTTCGGCAGCAAGATCCACGACAACAAGGCACGTCTCTCACTCTCTGTCTCTCCCTTTCTGAAGCTTTGTCATGGAGCATTCTCAGTCTCTCTCACCCTCTCTCCCTGAATCTCTGCCATTGGTCATCCTTTTTCTCTTTCTCTGTATCTCTCTCCCTCCCTCTCTCTCTGTCACTGGTCATCTGTTTTCTCTCTCTCTCTCTCTCTCTCTCTCTCTCTCTCTCTCTCTCTCTCTCTCTCTCTCTCTCTCTCTCTCTAGTCATCCTCTCTCTCTAGTCATCCTCTCTCTCTGTCTCTCTCTCTCTCTCTCTCTCTCTAGTCATCCTCTCTCTCTCGTCATCCTCTCTCTCTCTCTCTCTCTCTCTAGTCATCCTCTCTCTCTCTCTCTAGTCATCCTCTCTCTCTAGTCATCCTCTCTCTCTGTCTCTCTCTCTCTCTCTCTCTCTCTAGTCATCCTCTCTCTCTCGTCATCCTCTCTCTCTCTCTCTCTCTCTCTCTCTCTCTCTCTCTCTCTCTCTCTCTCTCTCTCTCTCTAGTCATCCTCTCTCTCTAGTCATCCTCTCTCTCTAGTCATCCTCTCTCTCTCGTCATCCTCTCTCTCTCTCTCTCTCTCTCTCTCTCTCTCTCTCTCTCTCTCTCTCTCTCTCTCTCTCTCTCTCTCTCTCTCTCTCTCTCTCTCTCAATTCAATTCAATTCAATTCAATTCAAGAATGCTTTATTGGCATGACAAGCTCACTTATATTGCCAAAGCAGTTATACAATAAATCTGAACACATACATGTCAGTAGATTTTCATAGGAATAAAATAAATAGGTAAAATAAAGTAAAATGTAGTGTATGATGCAGTGTGTGTGTTTGTGTGTGTGTGTGTGTGTGTGTGTGTGTGTGTGCGCGCGCGTGTGTGCGCACCTGTCTGTGTGTGTATTTATTTGGTGATATAGGTCACTCATTGTCCCTCAGATTGTGGCATGTTGATACATATTGGGCAGCAAGATATGCTTTATCTCCTTCTCCTAATAATATCTTTAATTTTGATATGTCATTAAGTTAATTAAAATTAGGAATTTCTGAGTTAAATTTGTTGAAGAAAAGGTTTCCTGTTTGATTGAAGGATGTACATTGTAGGAGGAAGTGCATCTCTGTCTCGACCTCACCTGTCATGTAGTAACCACATATTCTGTGTTCTTTTGGTTGCCATGATTTTCTGAGTCTTCCTTTTTCGATTTCCAATTTGTGGTCACTTAGCCTGTATTTGGTTAGGGTCAGTCTCTGTTTTCTATCTCTGACAGTATTAAGATATTCTGCTATTTTATATTCTCGGTTTAGGGACAGATAGCATTGTAATCTACTTTGAATTTTAGTTTCTTCTTTGCAATATTCCAAATAGGCTACTTTACATTGTTTCATAATTTGGTTTACTCTGATTGGTTTTTGGAAAACAGTGTTGTTGTGAGACTGATCAGAGTGGGTGTGTGGTAAGGCAGTTAGTCTCTGCAACAACTGGTGCTGATTCTGGGTTCAGCTCTTGGGTTTGGAGAGCTTTAGAATGAAGGGTGTCTTGTGGGCTGGATTTAAGGTGATTCAGAAAATTGAGTGCTCTTTTGTTGATGTTAATGATTAGTGGGTATCTACCTAATTCAGCTCTACATGCATTTGTTGGTGTTTTTCTCTGTACTTGTAGAATGTGTCTGCAGAACTCAGCATGTAGGGATTCTATTGTGTGTTTGTCCCAGTGAGTATAGCTATGATGACTGAGTGGACCCCATACTTCACTACCATACAGCGCAATGGGCTGGATGACACTATCAAATATTTTAAGCCAGATTTTAATTGGAATTTGGAGATTATAAAATGTTCTTTTAATTGCATTTAGGGCTCTTCGAGCTTTTTCCTTTAGTGCATTCACTGCCTTATTAAAACTCCCTGATGCTGTCATTGTTATACCTAGGTAGGTATAACTCATGGTGTGGGGGATGATAGAATTGTTTATTTTAAATTGGTGTTTGTTTTCTTGGCATTTGGGGCGTTTTTGGAAAATCATTACATTTGTTTTGTCTAGGTTTATCTCTAGGGCCCAGGTCTTACAGTACTTTTCTACTATGTCTAACTGTAGTTGTAGACCTTTTTCAGTAGCAGACAGTAGAACCAAGTCATCAGCAAAAAATAGAGACTTCACCTCTCTATCTAGGAGGGAGAGGTCAGGACCGGGACATTGCTCTAACTGGATAGCACGTTTGTTTATATATATATATTAAATAACATCGGACTTAAATTACAGCCCTGACGGACACCTCTCCCTTGGGTGAAGTATTGGGTTATTTTTTTTTTTCAATTTTAACAGCACATCTGTTATTTAAATACATGGTTTTAATTAGGTCATACACTTTACCCCCTATCCCACAATTTAGTAGTCTAAAATAGAGCCCTTCATGCCAAATAGAATCAAACGCCTTTTTAAAATCAATGAAACAAGCAAATATCTTGCCATTTTTTGTTTGGTGAACATGTTTATTAATTAAGGTGTGGAGCGTATAAACATGATCGGTGGTACGGTGTTTTGGAAGGAAGCCAATTTGATTTTTGCTTAGAATGGAATGTGTATCAAGAAAATCTGCTATTCTCTTGTTTAAGATACTGCAGAACAGCTTTCCCAGGCAACTGCTGACACATATGCCACGATAATTAGAGGGGTTTGATTTGTCCCCTTTTTTGTGGATGGGGGAAATCAGGCCGTTACACCACATGTCAGGAAAATGTCCTGACCGTAATATGATGTTGAACAATTTCAACACTGCACCCTGCATCTCTGGGGTGCTGCATTTAAGCATTTCATTTTTAATGCTATCTGGACCACAAGCTTTCCTTGGCCGTAGAGCATTTGTCTGGGTGGTTAATTCTTCCCAAGTAATTGGAAAGTCAAGGGGGTTTTGGTTGTTTTTAATTTTTTCTTCTAATGATTGGAGTTTTTCTTTTATTAAATGTTGATCTGAATTGAGGTCATTAATTGGTATGTTTTTGTATAAATCTTCAAAGTGTGCTTTCCAGATGTTGCCATTTTGGATGGGTAATGCTTCTCGTTCTTTTGTGTTGAAATTGTTCCACATATCCCAGAACTGATTTTCATTAATGGCTTTCTCAATATCTTCAAGTTGCTTTTGGCTGTAGTTTTGTTTTTTGTTCCGAATTGTATGTTTATATTTGTTTAGAATTTCATTGTAATGAATACGTAAGGCTGCGTTGTTTGGTTGACGATGTTTTTCATTTGCTATTTTTCTCAGGTCTTTTCTGATGGTCTTGCATTCTTGATCATACCATTTGTCAGATTTTTTTCTTTTTAAAGGCTTCCGTTTTTGCCTTATGAGGTCAGCTTTGATAGCTGCTTTATGAAATATCATGTTGATATCGTTTACGGCCTTGTTTACACCATTACTTGCAAGGTTATATTTGTTTTGATCATATGTTGATATGTCATTTATCAGATCAGGTGAGTTCAAGGCCATAATGAACTTGTCTCTACTGTCTGGGGCCCATCTGTAAGTGGGATGTGAATCACATAGATTACAAGGTTCACTTTTCGTGTTGCTCTTTTGACCTGAGAGGTTAAAGAACACATTGATCTGACTGTGGTCTGAAAGGGGAGATTGCTCTCTGACAGTGAATGCACTGATAGTGGAGAGGTCCATGTCAGTGATTGCATAGTCTACTACACTGGATCCAAGAGCTGAGGAGTATGTGTATCTCCCTAAAGAGTCCCCTCTGAGCCTACTGTACCATTAACTATGTACAGGCCTGTGGCTCGACAGAGTTGCACTATCTCCCTGCCACTTTGGTTTATTTCAGAGTCAAGGTTGTTCCGGTGGGGGATGGTTGGTGTGGTAAACAGGGGAAACTGGCCAAATACATGGTTGTTTCCCTGTGGGTCAACAATATCAGGTTCAGTTCCTGTTCGTCCATTTAGATCTCCAATTAGAATTATGTTTCCCTGGGCCTGAAAATAGGCAATTGCTGAATGAAGGGTTTCAAAAATGTCCTCTTCAAAATATGGGGAGTCTACTGGGGGTATATAGATGGCACAGAGGTATATGCTCTTATCAGTTATGCCCAGTGTTTGATCTAATCTTAACCAAATGTGTGATTTACACTGTTTTATTGGTAATATCTGATGGCAAAGATTTTCTTTATACCACACCAAGATACCTCCCGATGTTCTGCCCTTGCGTATATTTTTTAACTTTATCGAGGGCACCATGACTTCATTATATCCTGGGGGACAGTGAGTGAATGTATCGTTTTTACACCATGTTTCTGTCAATATAATTATATCAACATTTTTGATAGAGTTTATGAATTCAGAGCTTCCACTCTTCAACTCAAAAGTTGAAGAGCGAAGGCCCTGAATATTCCAACAACTTATATGAAATGAACGCATTTGAAAACAAACAAAATGGACTTGTATAGTTTGACACATGAAAATAACTCCAACTATCTACATTTATAGTAGTAATAGGAATTTCATAAAGCTTTAAGCTAATAGTAAAGAAGAATATTATGTTTTGTAATAAATAATAACGTTTTTTTTTTTTTTTTAAATAAATGAAGATATGTAACTTATATGATATGTTAAGTTAATAAAAATAAAATAAAAAATAAAAATGTTACAAATGTTACTCATCTACTAGGAATATTCATCAGTGTTACTACACAGATATTACGTTTTTTTTTTTTTATTATTTATTTTTTTTTATAATATATTATTAGTTATGTTACTTAAAATATAAAGGTTTCTTAGCTTAACAGAAGTCGGGTGCACAGGGTGTGCAGCATCTCCCTGATCTCTCCCAGCTCAGATGTTGCAACAGGAGCTGTAATGGCAGTAGGCCGGGCAGCAACAGTATGGCTCCGCTGCTGTGGGTGAAGAGGGAGGCAAGAGGCAGCTACCGCAGCAAAGTTCTGTTGCTGAGGGTGGGGAGGGGGGCAAGGGGCAGCTACCGGAGCATAGTTCTGTTGCTGAGGGTGGGGAGGGGGGCAAGGGGCAGGTGCTGCTGCATATCTCTGCTGCTGTGGGTGGGTAGGGGATGGGGAAGGTGGCCTCCTCTGGTTTGGCCTCACGTTGATGGGGTGGTGGGCCATTAATGGGTCTGGGGTCCAGATTGAACCATTGTTTTTCCTTATGGTAGGATGGATAATCCTAGGGTGGTGATGGGGAGGAGGATGCCTGGGATGGTGTATATGGCTCCTATCAGAGGAGGGTGTAGCAGGACTACGCCCCAGGGCCGTGTCCTTCAGAGATTTTGCAAAAATCTTTATCCTCTCCTTGTGTAGATGGAGTCCATCATAGAGGTCCCAGGTGCCAAGGGTTGGATGGAGAGCCACATGGACATTGGGCAGGCTGGCACATCCTCTTCTGATCTCCATGTTAATTTCATGGATGACATGAGGTGGGGTGTCTGTCCTAGGCAGTAGGGTGGAGATCACAATCCGGGTGTCAGGGAACTCCCTACTGGCCTGCTCCGCCATCCTGTTCATTGCTCCAGCAGTGTCCCTTTGGAGTTTATGCAGGTCGTTTGTTCCTGTGTGGATCACCAGACATTCAGGGTTGTTGAGTGTCTCCTTTCTCAGCAGCTTCATTGCCTGCGCTGTGGTGTTGCAGCGTTTAGACAACACTCTCTTTCTGGGAAAAAGCTTGTTTGTGTCCAGGAATTTCCCATTTGAGTCAGTCAGCAGGACCACTTGTGGGCCTTGCTCCTCAGACCGCATGGAGGGAAGCTGGGATGGGTAGAGCTGACTGTTGGTAGGTGACTGTGCAGATGTTTCAGGAGTCGGGTCAGGAGGTGCCAGAGTGTTGCTGGGCTGGGTGCAGAGGAGAGAAGGTGAGGCTGAGACGTGGCAGGGGTCTGCAATACTGGAAGGGAGAGTCTGTGTCTCTGTGCTTGTCATTTTTGGCATTGACAAGAGATCCGTCAGGCGTTGGATTTGCCTGGTGAGATTCTTCTCTCTTCTCAGCATCCTCCTTCACTTTTGCCAACTGAGCACGGAGCACACTGTTCTGCTGTTTGAGTGTCTCTAGACTTATGCTGAAGTCAGATGCCTGGACTCTGTGGTCTTTCTTGAGCTGTTGGAGTTCCATTTTGAGCAGCTGCATAGTGTTGTCTGGGAAGTCAGACAGCCTGGCCTGGGTCTGCTCTTTGAATTCAGCGAAGTCCATTTCCAGCAGGGCCATACTCTCTTTTAGCCGGTTGGTAAGGCTTGCAGGTGTGGGAGGAGCAGAGATAGACAGGTTATCCGCTGGACTCTCATTTTCTTCATTGTCAGAGGTGACATACACTTTCTTAGTGTTAACCTCAGCTTTCAAAACTGGGAACAGCTCTTCAAAGGACTCCAGGTTGGCTTCATTACCTTGGATCAACACTTTTCCTTTTGTGTAGTATGTGATGGTAAGCAGAGGGTCATCCTTGTCCAGATGTTCATCTTTGCAGATCTTTAATCTGCCTCCTGAACCAATGCCCTCACTGAATACATATGGATAATGGTTGCATAGGGTATCTTTCCAGATGTAAATGGACGGGGTGAAGAAAATTATGTTGTTCTTCTTTCTTCCTCCTTTCTGCTGAGCGTAGTCAGTGAAGAGGACCTCTGGATTTTCATGTAGTGTCTTCACCTTGTGTTTCTCCCTGGCTGTTCCACTTTTGCATTTAGCTGGGTATTCAATTTCCCTGCTCTTTTCTCTAAGAGCTGTGCTCTTTTTTGCTGTCTGTTGGGTGTTTTCCATCATCAGAATCCTTTTCTGTTAGCTTCTTCAGTTAGCTATTTTAAGGCAGTTTCTCCTTTGGAATGTTGGCAACAATGGCAGTTGATGATTAGCCTTTGATGGCTATATAGATGTTTTGATTTGAGAAATATGATAATACTCTCCTTTTTAAGATATTTCCTCTTCAATTGTTGGTTATTATTGTTGTCACCTCTTCTTTAGAGTCTTTTCTGGATGTTTGTTGAGGGTTATTTTTCAAAGTGTCCAACTTTTTTAGTCCATATTTTGAGATGATTTCAGGAGCTCATTTTTGATGCAGCTTTTCCTTGGAATTAGAACTTAGCCTCTCCAACTCTCTCTCTCTCTCTCTCTCTCTCTCCAACACAGGGCATCCTGGGTGAGCTCATCCTGGGAAGGAACGTGCTCACCGATTGGCTGATCTTCCCTCTGGACATCGACGGCGCCATCTCTAGCGGTTGGCCCCACACGGTGCTCCGAGGCTGGCCCCATCCCCCAGAGACGGGGCCGGGCGATGGGACGGGACCCACCGTCTACATGGGCACTCTGCCGCCGAATGGCCTGGCTTGGGACACCTACCTCAAACTCACCGGCTGGACCAAGGTACACACACACACACACACACACACACAGGCACACACAGGCACACACGCACTAGTAAATGTAACCACCTTAGGGTACGTTCAGACTAAGCGTCTTTTTTGCAGCTGCCGCCGTCCGTTTTACATTATAACCCTATGGAGTAGGCCGTGTTTTCAAAAAAAGTCGTCGGCTTCTTTTAAAATGTGACCGCAACTGTCTTTTTCTGCAGCTCAGAAGTTGAGAAATATTCAATTTCTAGCGGAAAAACGCCATACGTCATGCTGTCTTTTTTACAGCTGACCAATCACAAGCGGATTACCGAGACCTGTGGTTTTCCATGACAGCAAGTAAAAAATGGAGAAGGTGACAGAACACCGATCGAGAGACTCGTTTTAGTGTCTGAGCATAGGGAATTGTTTGACATGAGTTCAGAACTTTACCATAACATACCAAAAGCAATAGCCAACCCCAATTTTTTCTTCCGCGATATTTTGTGTGGATACATCGCAAAAAAAAAAAACGCTTCCGGCTGCTTTTTGGAACAAGAACGCTGGCAGATTTTTTTCCAAACTGAAAAAGTGGTCTGCATAACTTCTTTTGTCAGAAAAAGACGCTAAGTCTGAACGTACCCTTAGATGTTTATAAAAATATAAGGAGTTGTTGTGTGAATGATGAGAGTGCAGGAAATGCCTTTCCCGGATGAGGGAAGTTTTGACTTGCGTGTGTTGTCCCTTATGAGGCTGATTTGTAAATAAGCATTTTGGCTTGTGTGTATTGTCACGTATGAGGCTGATTTCATACGTGACAATGAGCTGAGCTCCAGCATTTATTGACCATATTTGGTAGCCTGGCCCTGGATAAACCCAGACAACTCTGTGATCGCATTTCAATTTGCTCTGCAGATCCATCAGGCCATCTTCCAATTCACCCAGGAACCAATCACAGCCGCTTATTTAGCATGGGGCGGGCTTTAAATGATGACAGACAGAGCAGTACAGTTAGCAGCGCTGTGGAAATGTGATATGACCGTATCCAAACCAATGTATTTTGTTGATCTCAACTTCCCTATACACTGGAGGGCCTAATCCCATTTCTTCCTATCTATTTCATGCATTGTTTAGTCAGACCGGTGTATCCCTGGGCCCCTTTCTATGTATCAACTGTCTTGCTCAACCCTGTCTTTTTACCATGCAAAGCGCTTTGGGTCAACTCCTGTTGTATTTCAATGTGCTATAAATAAAAGTGACTTGACTTGAAGTGACATCTGGAGAGCTTCCTCCCTCTCTCTGGGTAGACAGCAGATGGATCATAAAGTCACAAGTGAACTCGTGTTGTGTGTGTGAGGTTCAGATGACTTTAGGTCCTCCGTGACAATTTGGTCATTTCCTCATTTTAACTTCATCTTTGTCCTGCTGCTTGTCTGAAATAATTTTTGGAGTCTTTAGTTAGATACTTACAGTGACTGCTTCTGTTTGATCTGGCTCTGATCTGGCTCTCATCTGGCCCACGCCTGGCCCATCGGTACTGGAGCTGCAGCAGGGACAGGTGCTCTCTAGGGGCTTCATAAACTACTCCGCTATTCAAATCGCTAGTTTGTGCTGTAGGCAGAACTAGCCCCAAAGCCTTTTTAGGCAAGTCCCGTCCACTCTGTGGCCATTTTGCGAAGCAGTTTGGGCAGTCATCGGGCAGCTATTTTCCTATTCAAGTAAATAGGGAGGCAAACAGGAAGGGGCGGGATATGTGTAGACAACGGCCATATGACGGTAAGGCATTACAAACTAACCCCATGAATTTCTATGGAGGATTCTTTGAGTGCTGTCTCTTAGTCGTGGACAGCATGGTTAAATGGGCTAGACGTTGCTATGTGTGGAAGTACGTCATTGGAAATGACACCTGTTCCACTGTGACGTGGGGTGTGTACAGCTGGACTAAAGAACACCTCTGCTGTGGATACAACATCTAAAGGTGGAACACGCGCTGCTAACAGCTAGCACTAGCAGTAATGTTAACACCAGTGCTGAACAACAATCAGGAAAAACTAGTGTGACTCTTGCTGCTATCTGATAACTCTAACTTCTCGCTCTCTCTCTGTGCGCGCGCGTGTGTGTGTGTGTGTGTGTGTGTGTGTGTGTGTGTGTGTGTGTGTGTGTGTGTGTGTGTGTGTGTGTGTGTGTGTGTGTGTGTGTGTGTGTGTGTGTGTGTGCGCACGCGTCCTCAGGGTCAGGTGTGGATTAACGGGGTGAATCTGGGCCGGTACTGGCCCACGCGTGGTCCGCAGCAGACGCTGTACGTGCCGGGGCCGCTGCTTAGCCAGTCCCGACCCAACAACATCACAGTGCTGGAGCTGGAGGCGGCACCTGCCCACCCGCGAGTGCTCTTCATGGACCGCCCGCAACTCAACACCACACCTGGGAAACCATGACACACACACACACACACACCGACCGCCCGCAACTCAACACCACACCTGGGAAACCATGACCAGACACACACACACACACACACACACACACACACACACACACACACACACACACACACACACACAAAACAGACAAACTTTACGTGGACCGCCCGCAACTCAACACCACTGAGTGGAATCATACACACACACTCTTTATACACACACACAATCTTTATTCACACACACACTCTTTTCATGGACCACTCACAACTTGCCATAGAGGTGCCATGGCTACAATGCCATAAAGGTCAAACACACACACACACACACTTTGCTGCTGCTGCACAACTGATCATTCAGCATGTTTGCTTCCCTACCTGACTGGAGGTAGAGGGAGAAATTCAACCCCAAACTCTCCACCTTCCCCAGATCTTAGCCAATCACCACCTTCCCCAGATCTTAGCCAATCATCACCGTGCACATCTGCCAAAACTGTGCCCACACATGAAGCTAAAGATTAGACTAAATGCCATATAAGTATTCTAGTGAAGTGCTTTATTAATGAAGGGAGCGTGTGATGTGATCTCATTGCAATGTCATGACATCTCACCCAACGTAATGCAGAGTCGACAGACTGGACAACTACACTGAAGTCCTGCAGTAACAGTCTGGACAATCAGGACTAGCACTCAAGCCAAATTAGCTTGATGTCAGGTTAAGTAAATGAACTGGTAAGATCATGCAATCCCTATTTGAGGTCCTGTTATATAACTGCTGATCAGCTGATCAAACTGCAAACTTGTTTTCTGATTCACACACACACACAGAGTCAATTGAGGATTCTGCGCTCAATAATTAATTTATTTTTGGTTATTTTTTCATCTCTCTGTAGCAAATCCATCCAGACACATTTCAAGCAGCTTTATACAATTCATGTAAACATTGTAAAAGACCAAGGGGGTTTATCTCTCAAAGCAGCATCTGTGGGCACCCCAGACTAGAGGACGCTCTTAAGCGTGTACACGCTGGGATTGACCAAGGCTGCTTTATGAGAGACCCCTCAGAGGTAAACCGTAAGTCACTGGTTGATTCATGTTATGTGGCACTATACATCTCAACAACCACCACGGAGTCTTATCACCGTGTCTCAACATTGTGGTTGAAAGAGACCCTGGCTGGGAAATATACAAATGGACAACACCAAATTGTAAGGAGTATGGTGAGGTATGGAGACACACGTCAGGCTGATGTGCCAGGAACTCTCACTGAGATACAGGAAGTGTCATCGTTCTGGAACTCTGCTGTTCAACTGTTGTGATCATGAACATGATGTTTGCTGTGCTTCTCCTCATTTCATATACAAGATTTTGTAAATATGTTGTTCATTTGAGATAGAATTAAACCGATTTTTGAATAAGTTCCTTTCTGTGTGAAACTGTTCATTTCAATAAAATATGACAATGACACGACAGACCTGAGACGTCAGGAAAAAGTTAAGACATTGAGGCTTAGCAATACACACAAACATGCAAACTACAGCTGGTATCTGTCCAGACAGTATCTGAACGTCATAGTGGTCGGCACGTGATAGTGTAGGACCTGACACTCTGGATTGTCTGTTTTTTTAAAGTCTTCACTGGGTCTGCAGTCAGTCCTGGCAGCTGGAGGATGAGGATGACCATCATCAGTCCTGCTGTAGCGGCGGTGAGCGTATTCACAGACAGAAGGCTGTTGAAGGTGTTTAAGTGTCTGTAGGTGAGCTGGTTGGAAGGCTGTTGACGTCAGCACAGGAGACATGAGGGCGGCCAGTAGACAGGACCGGGTCAACTGAGTGTGACCAAGATGACTGGAGAGGTGGAGAAGGAGTTTATGGCAGTCCTACAGGTATCTGTGAAATGTGCTGGATTAAGAGTGGCAGTTCAGTCTGCTCCTTTATTAAAAGACTCACTCACTCACTCACAGAGATGTCTCCAGTCCAGAGGACTCTTGAGATTCATCCAGTTGTAGAGCGTACAGGATCATATCACTTCTGTGACTCAGTTTGAGAGTCATTGGTTAGGTGAGGGGTCAGAGGTCAGGAGGTTAAAGGTCATGGCTTCCCTGTGGGGTTGTTGGCTTTGCGGTGCGCCTGGACGCAGCACGGGGAGCAGAAGGAGAAGTCCAGGTACTGGAAGGGCACCTTGCCCTGCAGAGACTCCCCACACATCCAGCACCGCCTGGGTCAAAACACACACCACACGCAGACCAGCACACACACAACAAACACAGTTAGCACACACACACTCACAACACTTTACAACACACACACAAACAATACACTCAGACTCAATAAGAAGTGAATCAACATGAACAAATATATCCCACTTACTGTCTAAATACATTAAAACTACTCAGTCTCTGTAGTCACTCTTTGCAGCCAAGTACAAAAGATTAATGCTTTAAAACCTTGGGTATGTCAGGAACATAGTTTTCAAGTCCAACTGGATTTGAGAGACGCAGTGTAGTAATGCACGCACATCTATATATTTCAACAGGTGCCAGATACTGGTAAAACAATGCGAAGCAACACAGTGATGTACTTGACGTAGACCTGTGGGGTGTACCACGAATCTCGATTAGTGGGTTAGCGAGGTATGTTGCGCTCAAAGCCAGGGTATGCTGTGACACGAAAGTGGATCTGTTTTAGTGTCGCTATATCACCATGGTATCTTATGCGGTCAACCAAACCTGGTCGGGAGGAGGTTATGTGCTAAGTTATAGCTCAAATCGTGTAATCTACCGCCCACTGACCAATCAATTGTCTTAAAAACAAAGTTCTCTCACGTGTAGGATTCTGTCATATATCTTACAGGTGGAGCTCCGCCTCTACTAACATTTTGGATCTCGAATGCGCTTTAATAGTGCTGTGCGTGCAAATATCCCACTATGGACGTGCATACCATACAACAACTGATGGCAATTGATTTATTTGATGTTATAGGTTAGACACAAAAAATGACCGCAGTGTAGATTAAGCTATCGCTCATGAATGCAGAAGTAATTGTTTTTAAATAGAGGCGGTCTTGTGCGTCTCCACGTTACACGATTGGCCAAAGTCATCCCAACACCGAGAACGCGCACAGATCTGAACTGAAAGCCTAGTTTGACAAATATATCACATAACTGCAATTGTAGTATCACTTAACGTATACCCCTGAGTCAAGGCTTTGTCAAGCCTCGATATGTCTACATAGCCTAGATATGTCTAACGTGCTTCGTAGTATACCCCACTGAGCGGTCGAAATGTTGTACAGATTAAACTGCACTGTGTGCGGATCTCTTTTCTCTTGTTTAACTGGATTTGAAAAACATGTGTCTTCCCCATCGGTAGGATGGTGTCTGTCTCTACAGAATACAGATAAATGTTGCGTATGGTGAGTGGTGCTCAGGGTGGTGAGGGCACTGATTGGCTATGGTGAGTGGCGCTCAGGGTGGTGAGGGCACTGATTGGCTATGGTGAGTGGTGCTCAGGGTGGTGAGGGCACTGATTGGCTCACTTGACGTTGCTGATGGGGGCACCAGTGGAGGCCATCTGCTCTGCCAGCCGCTTCTCCGCTGCCAACGCCCGCTGTGACATCACAGGACAAGAAATCAGATAATCAGGTCATCAAAGTTGTCCCTCACTCTTATTTTTTTAAAAACACTGTCAACGGCATTTTTCTGCAGCTCAAAGTGTCTTTCTAAAATTGAGAAAAGATCAACTTCTCAGACAAAAGCGCCCTACGTCACAGGATTTTTTGACAGCTGACCAATCACAAGCTGAGTAATGTGGCGTTTGTATCCAGTAGAAGTGAAGAAACATATTACGATCGACTTTGAGCATGACAACGTGAGACTTTAACTCCTTAAATGAATATGGTAATACAGTTTAACTGGACGTGGAGGGACGAAAACTAGCATGTTAGCCATCATTAACTCGTGAGTAGCACACGTTGTTAGGGCAGTAAAACTGCCTCAACTGCTTTATAATGTCAGTGGTTTTTCAAGTCAAAAGAGTGCCCTGGCCAACTCTGAACACAGCCTAAAGTCTAAATCCTGGCTCTGAGAGGGTGAGCTCAGGTCTGGTTACCCAGAATCCTTAGTCAAAGTCAAAGTCAAAGTCAAAGTCAGCTTTATTGTCAATTTCTTCACATGTTCCAGACATACAAAGAGATCGAAATTACGTTTCTCACTATCCCACGGTGAAGACAAGACATATTTTTCCAATTTAAGTCCACAGACAAACATAACATTCAAGTAAACAAAAAAAGTAAGTAAATAAGTAAAATAAGAGGGCACATATAATAATGAAAAAATAAGAGCAGCAAAATTTGGTTGAAATTGTGCATAGACAGTCAATAAAATACTAGTGCAAAGTCAGGCCAATAAAAGGCTTGGGTAGTTCTGTTTGACCTAAGTAATAAAAGAAAGTGGCATAGTGGTGCAAGTTATGTAAGAGCAGCAGAAGTGTTGTGTTTTCAGGACAACAACACCAAGTTGTAAAGTGTACAAGTGTACAAGTGTGCAAGTGTGCAAGTGGAGTAGTGCATTGAGGGTGGAGGGGGGAGAGGAGGGAGAGAGCTGGACTTAGCGAGTGGTGTGTGTGTGTGTGTGTGTGTGTGTGTGGTTACCTTCTCTCGATCGCTCAGGGACGCAAAACGCTTCTTCTCCTCTTTCTCCATCTCTTCTTTTCTCTTCACCTCCCTCTGTTCTTTCTCTCGCTGTTTCTTGGCCATCTTCAGGGCCTTCTTCTTCTCAGCCTTCTTGGCCTCGATCTCGGCCGTCAGAGGCCCTGGCACCTAACACACACACACACACACACACACACACAG
>NC_055958.1:13620170-13637670 GCF_018492685.1 Alosa sapidissima
TTTCCATTCCAATGGAAGAGTGCCTGGTTTGGGGTGTCTAGGTCCCATTTGACAGTTTTTGCATACCTTTTAAATACATTTTGATTTGATCATCAATGTGGACTTACATGATTTCTATATTGAGGGCAACAGGAATTCTTGGACTTTGCACGAAAGTGAAATACAGTAATCTCTTGTAATCCTTGATGTCTGCGGGTAGAGGGCGCTCGTTTCGGTGAATTTTTTTTTTTTTTTTTTGTAAGCGAGCAGACTGTACATTCACCACCACCACCACACACACACACAGACACACACCTCCCTCCCTCCCTCGCGGTTGAACCTTCCCATCCACACAAACACACGCACACAGAACAACCTGCGGCCAACTCGTTCCAAGCCGCCTGTCTGTCGCCTCCGTAAGATCTGTGATTAAAGGGAACGGCGGAAGAACTGAACAACTCGTTTTTTTCACCATCAGTGGGAGAAAATCAACGAGGATTTTTACTGTTTTGCCAAGCTACAGCCGTTTGAGTGGATTACATGTAACGTCGACTAGTTTCAACCAAATGCGAGTTATGATTGGACTCGTAGGCTACTGTCTGGCAGTCATCTGGTACTGTAACTAGCTAGCTGTTTTGTTTTTTCGCATAAGTTGACGAAAGCGAGAAATCTATGGAAAGCAGGAGTACAAACACATATCTTATACGGTCTTGTATAACGTCAGTATGGACTTTACCGAGGCGGAGGCCTGCTTTTTAGAATCGTAAGAGGCTTTACCATCGCGCTCAGTTGGGGCAAACTCCACGATTGTTCACGCAGTCCCGACATTGGGAACAGGGACGCCGAAGGGGGGGAGCGAGGCTGCCCTTCAGCACAGCGTCTGCTGCGAAAGAGGAGGCGAAGTTTAGCAAAGAAAACGGGCTGCACTCTCAACGAATCGACGTGGACCCTTAAGATTTCTGACAATTTCTTTACGACAAATTTGACTTCCATGTGAATATTGTCGGCAAGCTATTAACAACAAAAAAACTGAACAGAATTCAAAGGTTTACGTTTAGGTCTTGCTCTGTGTTAAAAGGCCTTTTTCGGCACCGATTCAAACGCAAGCTTTTACTAACGTTAGACCTATGGCTTCGTTTACAGTTCCATTTCAGCCATGACATTGGATCTGCTGAATTTTTCACAGTTGTCAGATTTTCAAATAACTTGCTAATTCGCGTTGTTGAAATAATCTATTTTAGGTTGGTGACTCTGCCTTGTGATTGGATGTAAAAGGGAGCCAAGAGAAGTACGTTAACGTTACCAAATGTTGGGACGACAGCCAGGCAATATCAGCTAGGCTAACCCTCCAACTGGATAGGAATATTGACTGTCAACATTGACCCATGCACCGCGCGGCCGCTGAACTTGGACTTGAAAGCACCCGAACGAATTTACGCGTCAGCTAAAATCATTTGGCTGTCCCGCGAAATATTGTGTGCAGAAGAAGGATTTTTGAAGGCATTATTAATCATTCTACGACACCCTAACACGGATGATAGGCGGTAAAGTAATATAACCTTACACTGTCTGTCAAAGGGGCAGTAGGAGAGCAAATCAGATTTTTTCTCTCTAGCTTGCTGGGGCAAAGACTGGACATAGCTAGCTACCTGCACTTTCTCCACGACAATCAACGTGAGCATGGAGACAACCTGCATCTGAGACATGTGCTATTGGTTCATAATCATCAACCATTTTTTACCAGTCGGACAAGTAACTGCAAACGAATGAGCGCACTCTGCTCATTCAAGGAAAGGAGTGAATACTAGAAAACTTTTTGGAAACGCTGGTTAGGACAACCCCTTCTTCTGCATAGCCGCTAGATATGGCAGTGCCGGGCCGAATCTCTGTCCTGGCGCTAGGGCTTTTCGTCGTGCTACTGCTCAGTCCTGTCGCTGGTAAGTGCCAAGCTTGTTAGCTTCTACACACACACACACACACACGCGCGCATTGATGACAACACTGCTTCAGGCAATGTCAGTACGTTCGTTTCATTTGCTTGATGGCTTACAAAGTCGATTTAGCTTTTGGTGTTGTAAAGGACATGGACCAGAGTTGACGGACAGCATGCATCTGCCCAGCGATAGTGGAGCTAGTCTGTGACGTTAAATGTAGCTTGGTTGCTTAGCTAATCCAGTTGAGTCCGCCCCGACACACTTGTTTAGCCTGTGTCAGTATACATCACTTGTCTGTTGTTTAGTCACTGAGATTACCGAACGTTAATGTTAACCGCCCAGCTAACAACGGCCGCGCACCGTAACCTGATGTCTGTCTGTAGGACATAGCTAGCGAAAGGAGAAGACGAGGGACAGCTGGTCACCTGTGTAAGCACGCGGGCACGCTTGCCAGCAGGTGTTCTGTTTACAGTCGGTGACAGCCCGGTTGGAGTAATGTTTAACTAGTCTGCATTGGTTTGTTAAGATTGTTACATTTCATGTTGTATTTCATTTTCATCCCCCTTTGGCCTCATTTTGCTACAGTTATGGCATGTTGAAACATTGTCCATTGTCCCATTATTCTCAGCAGTAGTAGAATATGCCATTTCCCTATATTTGACATAACCTGCAACCCATGCAGCAGTGTTTCTGCACTAAAAGTTGGTAATTGTGATCTTGATTGCTTTGGATGGCACACCTGCAGGCTTCTGCCAAGAGTGGTGAAGCACATGTCAGAAAGACACCTCTTAGTAGACAGTAGAGTGTCTGATAGTACTGAAAAAAAAAAAATCAGGGTACAACTGCTTCAGGAGCCAAAGCCATATAAACGTCAATGAAAGCCAACTGTGTGTGTGTGTTTCACTACTGTATGTTAATCGAGGCAAGAAAACATGATGTATCATCAGTCAGTGAGCAGGTTTCCTCATTGGCCTGTTCAATACAAGTAAATGGGAAAGAGAGAGAGAGAGAAAGAGAGATAATATAATTAGAGCATGGGAAGAAAGAAGAGGATGGATGGAGTAACCAGAGAGTGAAAGAGACGGGGTAGTGAGGTAACGAGAGAGGTAACAAGAGCGGAAGGAAGACAAGATGGGCCAGGAAGAAGTGAAAGGAGTAAAGACAGAAAGAAAGAAGGAAGCACGGCGACCCAAGGGAGTGCAGCGGCAGGTTATAGCCCCGGGACATCAGATCGCAGCTCAGGCTTGTTCCGATCTGGCCCTGTCTGACCTGCCTTTAGTCTGACCGTGGAACTAGGTTCTGGTTCCAGCAGCATTGGGATTCTGGGTTAGTCTGCGATCGGTCCGGATCTGGACCGCATCTGACCAGTTGTCAGTCGGGCCCTGCTGACCCAAGTAGCAAAGCTGCTGTTTCATCACCATGTAGTCCTAAGCAACAGCATTAGAGAGGTGCCCAACTTTGTAAGCGCTCCCTCACAAGGTAGGCTCAGCAAGGGCCTGATAGCTGTGTGTGAGGGCGATTGGTGGAGGTGGTGTGTGTGTGTGTGTGTGTGTGTGATGGGGGTTGAGGTTGCATGGAGCCAGTCACCCCAGCCTCGGCAGCTTCTGTTCAGCCTTGGAGCGGATAAGATAAGCCTCAGCCCTCAGCCTCCTGTCTCCTGCATACCAGACACACCGGAAGAGGGGGAGAGGGAGAGAGAGTGTTATAGAGAGAGAGAGTGTTATAGAGAGAGTGTTATAGAGAGAGAGAGAGAGTGTTATAGAGAGAGAGAGTGTGTTATAGAGAGAAAGAGAGAGAGAGAGAGAGAGGCAGGCAGGCAGGAAGGAATGTGGTGTTGGGTGTGGATATGAAAGAGGTATAAGTACATGTATGTATTTGAAAGGGAGAGAAAGAGATTGTGTGTGTGTGCGCCCGCTGTGAGGGAATGTGTGGGAATGACAAACTTCAGCCAAGGTTCAAGCCTGTTTACTGTGATTGACAATGATGTAAGGATGCGTGTGTGTCTGTGTGTGTTCTACTGAAGTAAATGTTCATGATTTACTGTTTTTACCTTTAAACAAGTTAAAAGCTGATTATGACAGTCATAACCCTGAACTGGCCCACATCTTGTACAGGGCTGTGGTGGTTGCCAGATCTTGTACGGGGCTGTGGTGGTTGCCAGATCTTGTACGGCGCTGTGGTGGTTGCCAGATCTTGTACGGGGCTGTGGTGGTTGCTAGGGCTGTTACTTTACGTTCGAAAATCGATTGGACCAAACAACACAAGTTTCGAAAACTAAAATAGGGAATCGATTTTAACCAAATATGTACAATTTTAAATGAATTAAACAAATAAAAAGGGTAGATGTAACAAAATTCACAAACAAGAATATAAGAATATAAAAGAATTCCGAAGTGCAGTAAGCATTGCGAAAGCTAAAAAGAAAATTCCCACCAATTTTACGCACCGGAAACAGCTGTTTCAATCAGCTGCTGTGCTGCTCGTGTTTTGCCAAAAATGGAGGACAACGCGATCAACCTGTGCGACATGAGGGACGAATGATAGGCCCTAATAACTTGAGGAGTTCGATGTGGAAGTAAGCCTACTTCGGATTTTTGGTATATCAAACTATGGAGAAGAACAAAGCGGTTGAATGAAGGGAGTTTGCAAAAAATTAGCGCATTTTTCAAGTCAATAAACATTCTTACGAATGTCTTTGTCAGGGAACATTTGATTTTTCAAAACCATAGGCCTGGTAGTCGTTCAGACAAGGAGTTATAAGATGAAGGCAATACCATTTGTGTCACCTAATGCAAGACATAATGTGGTTCATTAATAGGTGATTTGATGACGGTTTTCAGCGAATTGGAGTGGCTCAAAGAGAAAATGCGCTGACCGGTCGGTCTGGTTCATAGGTGTGCGTATTTATTGCAGGTTCGAATCCATTTTAATGCTATAAAGTGTGCGAAATTATAGCCTTTATTTTACATGTATTTTGTACGAGTGGTTGTAGTGTAATGATCATGGGATAAATATGAAATGCGACTTCAAATCAAAACAAGTATTTGTTTGTGAATGTTTGACAACTCCTGCAGCTGTGGTGAGAAACGCGAGCACGTGCAAGGAAACCAGTAGGTGGGAAAAACCAGAAGGCACACAACACCTGCAGCAGTAGCCTGCAGGCACGAAACTTCACGCCAATAAATCATCAGAAATATTGCTGGCTTGCGTCTACAAGTGCCCTCTTTACGTTCGTCCTAATGCCTGTTAGTTGTTTGTGAATTGGCCTAGACCTATATTTGCCGTTGAAAATGGAAACGTCTGTAGACGTGAAAAAATCGATTTTACAATCGATTCAATTAACACTTTTGTCTCAAAAATCGAACAGGATTTTTTCACAAAAGTGACATCCCTAGTGGTTGCCAGACAACTCGTAATTTGTGAAATGACATATCTCACTCTCTCTCTCTCTCTCTCTCTCTCTCTCTCTCTCTCCCACATATCAGTATGGACTTCTCATTCTCTCATTATGGACTACTCATTCTCTTTCCCACTTGCTCAGCACACACACACACACACACACACACAGAGGTTTCTATTCTCTCAGCCTTCAGAGGATAATATAGTGGCCCTTGCTTTGACTTGCGGCTCCAGTGATTGCGGAGCAGACCTTGACAGAAGCAAAACTTCAGCATGGGGGTTCATGGGGGCGGGTGGGGAGTGGTGATCTGGTGCTCTGTGTCTGTGGCGATAGGAGGCACAGAGACAGTACATCCCATAATTTCAGGTCTTCGGAATCAAACATGGAAGACAAACTTGTTTAGGCTGTGTTTGACACTGGCACTGGCTCAACGTGTTTGTGCTGTTTTTTCAACTGTGTTGAGGAATCGTCGGTTTGTGTGTTTGCATGTGTGCATGTGAGTGTCTGTGTGCATGTGAGTGTGTGTATGTGAGTGTGTATGTATGTGAGTGTGTGTATGTGTGTATGTGAGTGTGGTGTGGATGAAATCTCAGTGTGTTTATGTTCATTTATAGTTTGTGAAAGGTATTTGTATGTCTATGTTTTGTAAGTGTGTGTGTGTGTGCATCTCTTCATTCTTTGGGCATGAGAGTGATGACTGCTACTGGAGACAGCGCAGCAAGAACACACTTATACCTTTCCGACCAATACACACACACACACTTCATGCCTGCTTCCTGATGGCAGATGGAATCAGAGAACAATGGTCAATAATCCAGCCGACACTAGATCTTGAAATGGAACCATTTGTGTGTGGTTGTGTTGGGGGGGGGGGGGGGGGGGGTGTACAAGAGAGAGTGTGTGTGTGTGTGTGTATGTATACAGAAACCACATTAATAATTCAGCACATTTCCCAAAAGTTGGCCAGGAAAGCTAAGCGCTTACCCACTGCATTTTAATACTCCGCCCTGACCCGGCCTCAGCATATCATCAACCAGACACACACAACTCATTGTCAGCAAAATCAGTGCTTTTGTGTGTGTGTGTGTGTGTGTGTGTGTGTGTGTGTGTGTGCCCCATCTAAACCACATTAGTTGTATATCTGATAGTAATGCTATGCCACTGGCTGGTGTACGCAGTAACCTTGAGAACTGCTCTCAGAGAATAAGTCTGTCCAGCTGCAGCACAGCCAGAGCTCTGCAAACATCAGCTGTCACTTTACAGTGGGCCAGCTACGACTAATTATTCACAACAACTCTAAACAATCACAATAAGATGTCAGGCTACATGATGGGTTTTGTCCCAGAATAGGTCATATTATAAATAGGTTATTAACATGGATAACGTCAATGAATTAACATGAATGAGTTGAAATGTATGTCAATGTATGTCAACAACATGAATGCCTAAATTGCAGTTCTTTGAGTGTCAAGACTTTTTTGAGAAATTCCATGAAATGAAGATGCAGAAATTAGGGTTTTAAAGGTACACATGTGACCCTGCAAGGCGAAACCAGTCGTTTTGGTAAAATTTACAAAATTAAGTTAATGTGCTCACATGGACTGCCATTGACTAAGTTTTCCAACGATATGTATATCGAGTATATCGGTATTGCAAAAATATCGCTAAGATAACCGCATCCAAAGTTGGCATGGTTCTCCTGTCACGATACGCCAGAAGAGGAGAAAATCACCTTTTTAAGTAAATTGTCACGTGCGATAGTGTGAGGACACAGCTATTATTAGCCTTACGGTAGCGTGACTTTGAAGCGGGTGACTGACTATGTCCAGTTTTATCAACCGAGTGAGTGTCTTTTTCTGCCCCCTAGTTAATACCAGGGACGGTCATAAGGTGTCACTATAGAATATAATTAATCTATTTAGGGGGATAGTAAGGGGAGAAGAAGTTCTATGTACATGTTGGGGCAGTCGTGGCCTACTGGTTAGCGCTTCGGACTTGTAACCAGAGGGTTGCCGGTTCGAACCCCGACCAGTAGGCATGGCTGAAGTGCCCTTGAGCAAGGCACCTAGCTCCCCAAGCGCCGCTGTTGTTGCAGGCAGCTCACTGCGCCGGGATTAGTGTGTGCTTCACCTCACTGTGTGTTCACTGTGTGTTTCACTAATTCACGGATTGGGATAAATGCAGAGACCAAATTTCCCTCATGGGATCAAAAGAGTATACTTATACTTATACTTATACTTATACACAGATTGTGTAGGCTATAGGCCCACTTTTAAAATGTGCTAGGCCTACTGCTACGTCAATGGAAAACTTCTCCTGGTCCGTAAAATGACGCCAGGATATTTCTAAAAGTTCGTGCTTTTGACCGTTCGTGCCCTGAAAGGCAAGTCTTTCACATTCATATTCGGTTACATCTGCCAAGAACGATAGAGAGCTTGCACATTGAGTAACGAGTAGCCTAATGAGTAGGCTCCATTTTAGCTCTACCGTAAAACCTTTTAGTGGCTGCTAATGTGTTTAATCTTCACCTAAATAAAGTCAGGGTTTAACAGTCAAAACGTACCGTATTTTCCAGATTATAAGTCGCACTTTTTTTCATAGTTTGGCTGGTGCTGCGACTTATAGTCAGGTGCGACTTATATATGAAAAAAATATATAATTGAACATGTTTTTAAATGTTAATTTATAGTAACTGACATGAACCCTACGTGAAACATTACGTCTACAGCCGCGAGAGAGTGCTCTCAAATGCACAAGTCCTGTGCACTTTCAGTCAGAGATTAGTGCTTGCACTAAGCCTGAAACACACGTGCATACCTAAATCGTCAAATTATGGCAGGGATTCTATTTATAGCCGGGCCTCAGATTTGGACAAATAAAAGCCAGTATAATTTTGTTTCAATTTAACTCATAAAAGAGCTCTTCTTAATATTTTATATTGTTGGTTGGTTATTGTTGCCAATGAAAAGTCATTTACACCATGAGTCTCCAACACGTTGCTCTCATTGCTCTCAAGCTAGTCGCATGCCGGCCCCCTTCTGAGCTAGAGGCTGAAGCAGTAACCTACATTTAAACACAATTGTTGCTGCCAGGCATCAGCTTATGAATTTTATAAAAAAGTAAATCATGCATAATTTAAAAAATAACTACATTTAGGCTATCTTAGACCTCTTTGGCTATAGGAATCAGGTTTCCCTTGCAGCACAGCACACGAATGAATGAAAGCGTGGATACCTTATCTCGCAATAAGTGGATGGCAATCGAAATCCCAACACTATGAAACTTAATAGTAAGCCATTAAATACCCCACAGATTTCAGTGGTCATCAGTCCCGATATTTAGCAATATAATCAACAGTCCAAACGTAAATTAAATCTCAAATTGAACATCTGCTTTTGATAGCCTATCCATGCCGCTCCAAACGAAAAGTATAGGCCTATGTCTCACAAATAAATCACAAGAAATAAAGGACTACATAGCTGACTCGAATACAAGCCATGGCCAAATAAAGGTGCTGTGCCATGGGGTGGTGGTAGTGTAGTGGTTAAGGAGCTGGGCTAGCGTGCAGTAGCCTGAAAGTAGTCGGTTCAATTCCCAGCTTCCACCGTTGTGCCCTTGAGCAAGGCACTTAACCCCAAGTTGCTCCGGGGACAATGTGATCCCTTGTAATATAGCTGACATATGTAAGTCACTTTGGTCAAGAAGTGTCTGCTAAATGTAATGTAATGTAATGTAATGCTTTGCACAGCCTAAATTTGAGGATTTACGAGTCTCCTAAACATTCCTCATTCCTTATCTAGACATGCATGAAAACATTTGAAAACAAAACGCACTGCCATGTAATATTTGATCGCCGTTTTGCTACTAATTATCTTTCACGTAATGAATACGCACAAAAAGTGAAAGTAGGCCTAATGTGCGCTCCGTCTCTGTAGCTGTCTGTTCACGTCCGCAATCGAACGTCAAATAGAGAAGTCATCCATGTTCTCTACGTTCTAGCCTAGGCGGTCATGCTTCTGTGTTTGCAAAATTCCTGACGGTTCCTGATCGCTAAATGTTTGTTTTCCTTTCCTGTCGATAGCGGTTGATGTTGAAGCACCTAGGCTATAATTTGACTTCACCGGTGACAAATCCTGCTGAGAGAGAGAGTAACGAAAGAGAGGCACCCCCAAAGTGGTCCTGCGCGCGCGCGTGTGTGTCTCTGCATGGGGTTCAATTGAAGTTGGTCCGTCCGTGGTCCGAGTTGGTCCGTCAATAGTCCCGCATTCAGGCCGCTCCATTATTATATTAATGTCAGACAGGGTACAGGGTAAAATGTGTGGGAATCTCTCACATGATGGCTAGATTTGCGGGACTTTTATTATTACTGTATGCTCAATACTAAGTAATAATTTATTCGCAATATATACCGCAATTCCGCGCTGGAATTTAGACCCTTTTAAATGAGCATCTTTTTTTCTCTCGCTCTCTCGGAGGTGGCCAGCCAAGCAATTGTTCTTCTGCATGCCAGCCTGTGCCAATATATCGTACAAAATGATTGATTAAATTTTCATGTACCACATCAGCATTTGAGTTCAGTGATTTTTTTGTAAATTGCTTTACAATTAGCGTCGGGCCTTGTCAGCAGCCTTCGGCTTGCCTCTTGCCACTATTCACTCCTTCGTCTAGAATTCTCAATATTTTTGGCTTCAATGTGTACAGTTACATAGTCTGTCTGTTCTTAGTCTTGGATTTTGTGAAATACATTTCTAAATATCACCTGCTTGCTGCAGCTTCGGTCTGCACGTCAATTTAAACCGCATCTTTTTCTCTCTTGAGCATTTAATCTGCTGCCAGCTTGTATCTCCACATCGTCCAAAATGCTTGATTGCATTGCATTCTCCACATTTTTAGCTACATTTTCATGTACCACATCAGCATTTTTGTTCTGTGAATCTTTTGTAAATTGCTTTACAAATACCGTCGGGCCTATTGGCCTATCGTTTCGGTCACCTCTAAAACTGCATCTTTTTCTCTCTCATGAGCATTTAATCTGCTGCCAGCTTGTGACTCCACATCGCCCAAAATGCTTGATTGCATTGTATTCTCCACATTTTAGAGACATTTTGGTGCACCTCATGGCATTTTCTTTCAGTGAATCTTTTGCTTTGCAATTACCTTCCTGCCCTCCTCTTGGCTGCCTTCACTCCTTCATCTTCATTAATCTTTTTGGCCTCAATAATCCAGTTACATAGTCTCTGTTTTTGGTTTTGGATTTTGTGAAATACATTTCTAAATAAATGCGACTTATAGTCCGGTGTGACTTATATATGTTTTTTTCCTGCTCATGACGCATTTTTTGACTGATGCGACTTATAGTCCGGAAAATACGGTATGTTTATCCGTGAAATTTGTTATTGAAAGTGTAGACTGTATACTGTCGAATTATGCAAAAACGTGAAATTCGACATTTTAACCCGTACGTTTGTTTATCGTGGATTTTCTCAAAATAGCACTGTGCGCAAGACAACTGGTTTCGCCTTGCAGGGTCACATATTTGTAAATAGCCATTTAGGTAAAAAAAAATACACTCTTTTGTCCCTGAATGGCAATTTTTCTAAGGATGGAGTGAAGGATAGAGATGGGTGTCTTCTGCATTGATCTGGTTCTACCAGAGGTGGGACCAAGTCACTGTTTGGCAAGTCACAAGTAAGTCCCAAGTCTTAGCAGTCAAGTCCAAGTCAAGTCCCAACTAAATACAGAGAAGGGCAAGTCGAGTCCAAGTCCAAGTCACATCAAAGCCAAGTCGAGTCCAAGTCCAAGTCCCAATCTTTTTCAAGTCCTGAACAAGTCATCAGGTACTCTTCACTTAATAATGCCATTATTAGACTATCGATCATAATTTTAGCACTTCCATCTAATCCACAGTATTTTTTCTATAAATACAGATTAAAATATGTTCAATGTTTCTGTCTTGTAATCTTTTACGACATATGCATGTGCATACCTGTGTAATATACACATGTGCATACCTGAGTAATCTCTACAAAATGGATAGCTACATGACACTCAGCACAGCTGCAAATATATATAATGTTTTTCCAAATTGCGGAGCCCACTGTAAGGACGAGTAATAATTTGACTGATGGTATTTCACTGCGCTAGGCCACAGATTTGCCTGCAAACAATTTATTAGGCTGTCTGCCAGTGGTGACTCATAAGGGAAGCCAAGGTCAACAGTTTTATATTATTTAAAAGATAATAATGACAGTAATTTAGTTTTAAAGTATTCATTTCTTAAGAAATACTAGACATTTGATGCTGTTTATCTAATTTGTAAATGGTGCACGGTCACTTTAAGCCCATTGTGTGCCACTGTCCACACGTTCTCATAATGATCTTTTTTTACCAGCTCCGTTCAAATATAGCCTATGGCTAGTCCACAAACTTGTTTGTGCCACATGTATAGCACAATTTTAACAATGATAAGCATGATATTAAGTTGGCACAAACAGCTTTCATTCCTTTGGAAAGAGAAGCATGTATGACATGATGCTTGCTTGACATTTTCTGTTTGCAATTAAAAGTGAATTATGAGCCTGGTAGCCAGTAGCCACCTAGCTACAGTAGCTGAGTGGAATGCGTTTCAATCGGCATATCATGTGCTTCATGTAAATAAATTATTGAATACTTCAAGACTCACCAGTTCCATTACACAAGGCAAAGACAACTCTTCATAATATTCTTGTCCACTTTCCAAATCACAGTGAGTGCAGCTATGTCATAATGACCTGGATCTCATAGTTTATAACAGTATAGTAGGCTAGTGAGAAACGGATAAATTCACAATCTCCTCTAATCTCGTATTTTTTTGCCTCCACGATTTCTTTTTATATGTTTCTTATATTTAAAAGAAGATATCAATCATCATCAACAATGACAAGCCAGCTGGAACCTACTCGTTTTCTCTCCCTCTCGTGCGTGCTTAGATGTGTTCTCAATTAAATGCAGTAGCTTAGCATAAGTTTAAGTTGGATCTTAATGGAGAGGACTCGAAAAGTATCATCTTTATGTAACATGCTGTTGGTGCTTTTTGACAAACGTTCTCTAACAAGAGTGCAAATCAGTTTGCAGTAAAGCTACTAGTGATTGGCTAAATGTTGGTCCTTCCTCTGTCTCTTGGTGCCCTACACACAGTGCGTAACGCGTGTGGGGGTAGTGGCAGTAATCTACTGAACTGTGCTCTGGCCGCTTGTCTCCGCTATTTTTTTTTTTTTTTTTTTTTTTTTTTAGTCGCGGGAAAGCGTCTCTGGGTTGACTGGTACACGATCAGGAAATTTAGTTTTTTATTCGAGACATGTCAAGTCATCACAAGTCAAAGAGGCAAAGTCCGAGTCAAGTCTTGAGAGAATAGTATTCAAGTCCAAGTCGAGTCGCAAGTCATGCCGAATTTTATCAAGTCAAGTCTGAAGTCATTAAAATCATGACTCGAGTCTGACTCGAGTCCAAGTCATGTGACTCGAGTCCACATGTCTGGGTTCTACAGTATGTTCCTGAATGGGTCCATTATGACATCACAGAGAGGCATCGCTTCCGTAGAGTGTCTCTCTCTAACGAAACGTATACCTCACAGACAGCTAGTCTTTCCTTCCGGAAACTCTAGAAACCTTCTTTGTCTTCTTTCACTCCCACACCATACTGTTCACATTCTCTTTCTTTACCTTGGTGTGTGTGTGTGTGTGTGTGTGTGTGTGTGTGTTGTTGTTTTATGTCACCAGGATGTGTGTGTTAACCAAAAAACAGATTGATGCCTCTCTCCATCTCTCTCATCTGGTGAATGTAGTCTTCGGTCAGCGTTATGGCTGCTCTGAAGAGAAATGTGTGGGTTCTGTGTGTGTGTGTGTGTGTGTGTGTGTGTGTGTGTGTGAGATGCAGCCGGTCTGGTCTGTTTGTGTGTATGTGTGATGCAGATGCTGTGAAGAGGAATGTGTGGTTTTCGTGTCACTGTTCCATATTTATCAGGCGGCCCAGACTAACCCAGCCCAGACCTCCCTCTGCCCCCTCTCATGTTCCCCAGCCCTCTGGCTGTCTCCGCACATGCTCAGTAGGCCCCCTCCGGTGGGCCTGCTGACTGGCCGAGCCAAGGTGCGGCTGACGTATCATAATTAATCACAGGTCATAATTAACGACATGTCATAATGGATCACATGGCGTAATTAATCAGAAGGGCAACAAGCAAGGGCTTTCTGGGGTCTCTGTTTGCCCAAGTGTTCTGGGCCTTTGAGGGGGAAAGGTCACTTAAACAGGACTGTCTGTGCGTGTTTGTGTGTGTTTGTGTTTGTGTGTGTGTGTGTGTGTGTGTGTGTGTGTGTGTGTGTGTGTGTGTTTGCCCACGCATGTGTGTGTCAGTCTGTCTCTGTGTATGAGCCATAACAGATAAAGCTGCCTGTTTTTTTTTCTGTGTGTGTTTGTATTCTGTCTGTGTGTTGAAGAGGCAAAGATATTTGTGTTCTTGCGGTAGGGTGATTACATTTGTGTGTGTGTGTGTATGTGTGTGTAACCTGCCAGGTCTCTCCCCTCTCAGTGTGCTCTTGTTTGTGTCTGCACAGTCTTCTGGGTAATTTTTCACTTTTGTGGGCGTCTAATTAGAGTCTGTGAGAAGAGAGGGCTGGCCATAACTACTTCAACCGATCCCCACAGGCCTCCCAGACACCTAGCCAATCAGATCGTTTACCTCAAGTTCTGACAAAATACAGAGAAACTCGGTCTCCACTCCAGGCCTTCAGACACACACAAAGTCAGTGTCGCTACCCTATGTGTGTTTGTGTGTTTGTGTGTGTGTGTCTGTGTCTGTATTTCACAGTATTGCATAAAGGGTCATTCCACGTCAATTCAACCAGGGCCCACCCACTTAGGTCTCAAAAAATTCTGAAAAAATTACCAGGTGTACCTATGTTACCCAGGAGACACACTGTAAAATTACTCTTATGTAAGATCAATACTTTCCAAGATACAGCCAGTTTTACAGGGGGAGGGGGGTGTCGATTTTGTTCGTGCTCTTTTTTTTGTCAAAGTTCACAAGCCCACAGCGCAAGAACTAAACCATGTAGGAGGCTCACATTTTGCATGCTGGTACATAAATAGGAATAGTATGCAAAATCGTCACGTTTGGTCTGGATAATACTGCATGGTCTTAGCTGTCCCTCAAAGTTGATACAAATTTTATTTGTATTTGGCTGGGCTCTGTTTAAGCCTTCAGAAGACATATTTGTACTCAACATAGGCTCTTGATTTATTTTCCTTACTGAGATGAGTAGAAACACTCTCACAAAAAACAATGAACAGAAAATAAAAACATATTGATGTCAAATTGGTGTTTTCAAAAAGAAGGGATCATGGAGAATAAGGAAAAACAAAAACAAAAATCTTTTATTCCCACAAGGTGTTTGGGTGCTCTGAAAATGATAAACAAAATGATTTTTCAGACTTGTGAGGTCTGCTGTTCAGACCCTGAAGGGATTTATTTTCTGTTCATTGCTTTTTGTGAGAGCTCTTCTACTTTTGCAGTGATGGCTGGCCTCTCCAAATCCAAAAAACACAGCCCCTCACAAAAACAGCCCCTCACAAAAACAGCCCCACAAGGCTTATCATTTACATGCGATGTGTGCGGTGTGTGTGTGCGTGCGTGTGTGTGTGTGTGTGTGTGTGTGTGTGTGTGTGTGTGTGTGTGTGTGTGTGTGTGTGTGTGTGTGTGTGTGTGTGTGTGTGTGTGTGTGTCCTTGCGGAAGAGAACTACTGGTGAAAATTAATCGGACATTTGGTCTGGAGTTCTTCCCAAACTGCTGTCAGTGCCCTTCATTCTGCCACCCTCCCTATCGTGTGTGTGTGTGTGTGTGTGTGAGAGAGGAGTTTTTAGCTCATCCCAAAGGAATTTAGGCAAGGTTATGTGTGTGGTTGTGTAGTGCTTGGGCAGGCACACAAGAGACAGTTTGTGTGTGTGTATGTATGTGTGTATGCTGTCACTTATGTATGTTATTTGTGTGTTTTATACACATGTATTTTCTTCTTATATTTTTGTATTTAAATTTGTGTGTGTGAGTGTGTGTGTGCCCTAATGCCTGTGAATCTGTGACTGTAACGGCGTGTGCGTGTGTGTGCAGGCTATGAGTGTGACTGTAGGTTTGTTTTTGTTCTGGCATCTGATTGCACTCAAAAATGCTTGACTTGTTCTGTCCAGACTACTCCTTTCTTCCTCAGTGTGTGTGTGTGTGTTGTGTGTGTGTGTGTTGGGCTGTGTCGGGCTTAGGGCTGCAAATAACAACTAGAAATGCTATTCCAAGGAATTACCAGTGCATGAAAATGCAAAACGTATGATGTAAAATATACAATGTTAAAACAGATAATGTAGTTACAATAGTGTTGATTACACTCTAAAAAACATTGGGTTAAAAACAACCCAATTTCAACCCAACCACTGGTTAAATAGTGGTCGAGCCCAGCACTGAGTTATATTAGCCTCGAAAATGATGTTCCCTCTTTTTAATCCAATCACTATTAATTGATAATAATTAAAACAAATGTTTGCAAATCATTAATGTTACAATATAATGTTTTAAAATCCATCCAATGGGCAACAATAGCCATGCAATGAAATAAAACAGTTCGACATTTATTTATTTGGCAGTTTATTTTTTGAACAGATAGCTAGAAAAAGCTTGTGATACTTCCAGGCAGGCAGATTCCACCGTCCGTTTTGGGGGTCACCCCTGTGAATCAAAAAAAGAGTGCATTAATCACTGCTATTTACAGAACTTTATATCAAGACTTTCATGAACCATTATCATTGAATGATGTTGACAAACATTAAAAATCCACCAGGAGACAAAATATTAGCGCAACACACTCGGAAACCATGACCACCTATGGAGTTGTTATATTAACTTGTAGATGCTACCGGGTAACGTTAGCTAAATGACTGTCTGATAAGGCTACAACCAAAAACACCCAGTAACGTTAAGTTACATGGCTATAATATAAAGCAACCTTGAATGAATTAATAAGATGTTGTTTGCCATTATTATTACCGTACGTGTGGCTTGTGAAGAGCCTAACATTACTTCAACTGTGTTAGCTAATATTAGCTGACAAACGTTAGCTGCATACCATACAACCACCACAAAGCATATTTAATTAGCATAGATGCTAGCTATATGGTCGTCTGCTAATGTTAACCAGCCTGGTATGCTCATTTTAGTTCATTGTAAAAGTTCGTTTTGTTTCTGTCAGCAGTTCATACCCAGTGAACAAAGAACTATGTTTTTATGAGTCTGTCTTTGTGTATATTTAACATTAACAGTAATTGTAAGTTAATGTTAGCTAACGTTAGTTAGCATGAATGACACAATTGTTAACCTGCTTGAGGCTGAACGGAATTGGCAGGCAGAATAGTACTATCCATTCATATCATGAAGGGTACGTCTCTGGGTGGACTTTTAAAATCCGTCTGGATAAAAATAAAAAAAAGTTTAAGTTACATACCTTACGAAATCGCCTGATTTCCATTGCATGTTGACAGCTGCTGGACTGGACGGTTGGAAGAATTACAATGTTTTTTCGAACTCTCAAATAACTATTCAGCTGTGTTAAAGTCACCCAGGTGCTGGGTAGTGTACTCCACGTCAGGTGGGAGAGAGGAGGGGCACTGTCCCAAACTATCAACCCAACAAGCTGGGTTACAGAAATGAATCCAACATGAGTAAAAACAACCCCACAAAATGACCTGACAGCCTCAACCCAGCGTTTGGGTTGAGAAAATAACCCAGTATTTTTTAGAGTGTAGGTAGACATGGCTGTTGCAATGCTAAATAAAGCTGTTTCTATGATGGTTTCTAGGGTAATCATGTTGGTTCCTATGGTGGTTAAGATGGTTATTAGGCCATCCTTAAAAATATTTTCGTTTGCCGTAACCCGACCGACCCTGTCAATTTAGAACCGACCCAAATATTTATTTTTTTCCCCTTTTAGTCCGACCGACTTGCCGGTTGTAAACTTGTGTTAATACCGACCGATTGTTTTTTTTTACTCTAAACAACCAATACAAATGCAATAAAATAATATTTCTTTTAGTAGGCCCAAGTATTGTGAATATAAATTGCCTACATGCAAACGTGGCTCACTTAAAAAAAAACCTGTGGCGTCATCTCTACAC
>NC_055958.1:13642670-13648574 GCF_018492685.1 Alosa sapidissima
TCTAATGTAACAGCGGTGTATCTAATGTCGATTCGTGATTGAGTGCGCATCTAATGTAACAGCGGTGTATTTAATGTCGATTCGCGATTGAGTGCGCATCTAATGTAACAGCGGTGTATCTAATGTCGATTCGCGATTGAGTGCGCATCTAATGTAACAGCGGTGTCTTCGTGGAGACACCTGCTCTCCAGTTTCATTTTTGCTGTTGTTGCGAGCGAGCTTAGGCCTATAGACTACGATATGGGAAATACTTTATACGATCAGCTTCAGAAATGAATGGGTTTTCTTTGGCCTGTGCTACACCTTTCCACCAAGTTGTGCGAAAATTGTAGTTTTTGCAATGTTGACAAACATGCGTAGCACATGGAAGCTCTTGATAGCGCATGCCACTAACGTCTATAAAAACAATATATTTATGGAATAAAACTAGACAGGTAACTCGGATTAGCACAACGGTATTCTTAAACTGCAATTTTCAGCAGCCAGCGGAGGCCTACTATGCTTCCGGACAATATTTTGCGTCTCCCCTAATTCTGAAGCAGTGGCACCACTAAATGAAGAGGAAACACTGAGAAGAAAGTTAATGCTTTAAATAGGCTACATCAATACAATATATAATATGTGAACTGAAACTGGACGGGCCATAATAACCTCTGACTAGTTTAAGCTACTTATTGTTAAATTGCAATGTGAGCGGCAGCCAGCAGGGGAGGATACGTCGCAGAATTATTTAAAAAGCAAATGTGCGTCTGCCCTGATTCTGATACCGTGGCGGTATTAATTAAACTGTGGGGAGCCGCCATGCTGAAATAAACATAGAGGAAACACTGCTCTCACACACTCTCTCTCTCTCTCACACACACACACACACACACACACACACACACACACACACACACACACACACACACACACATTCTCACGCGTTTTGAGGTCTTCTACACTCACTATGCACCTGCACGTGTGCGCACGAACACACACACACACACACACACACACACACACACACACACACACACACACACACACACATACACACACTCCTTTTCTCATTTGTCCTTTCTGTAGCCTTTGTTATGCCTTTCTTTCTTTCTTTCTTTCTTTCTCTCTTTCTTTCTTTTATTCTGTCTTTCTGTCTTCCTTCCGTCTATTCGTATATATTACACACACACACACACACATGTATACATCCTCTCTCTCTGTCTTTCTCATACACACTCACATACGCTCACACACACTCACTCACACACATACACACACACACACACACACACACACACACACACACACACACACACACTCACACACACACACACGTATGCATACATCCTCTCTCTCTGTCTTACTCACACACACACACACACACACACACACACACTAGGAGGGGTAATCCTGTAAGGTAAACAGGTTTGAGGGAATGCTGGGAGACTAATCCTCTGCATGGTAACCAGGGGTGCCTGGTAACTGGGGGCGACGGGCAATGGAGACACCATCTGGCTCTGTGGCACAACTCGGGTTTGACACGAGACCACTCGCTCACACACACACACACACACACACACACACACACACACACACATACATACGGCTGGGGTTCGACATGAGACCACTCGCTCACACACACACACACAGATACACACACACACACACACACACACACACACACACACACACACACTAGGGCTTTGACTTTTGCCCAAAAATCATATTCGAAGTTCGTTTGTTTATTAATATTAAAATTCGAATATATTCAAATATGTATTAATAATATTTTAACCATTAAATGTCTTCCGTAAGACCGATATTGGTATCAAACTTAAGTTCTATTTGTTCTGTCCAACAGAGGGCAGTGTATCAGTCAATGTCAATAGACTACGTGCACGAAAGGCTGAGTAAATGCGTGTGTCAAAATTGTTATTATTGAGCATAGGGCTGGGCAATACAACGATAGTGATATGTATAGCACATGTAATCGATATCAATAAAAAATACGTTCGATAGAACATTCATAATTAAAAGCAACACACACCTCCTGCCTTATGTTGTCCATAAATAAAATAGGCTAAATATATCTTGCATTGTAGTATGTCAAACTCTACCAGAGTAGGCGGTAGAAGTAGGCCTAACGTTACCTCAACACAGACTCTCCTTGCCCCGTGCACTCTCTCTCTCTCCCTCTCAACAGGCGCATCCCTCCTCAGCATGCACATGTAATCCAAACATTAATCGTGCAAGACGACTGGCTAAATTGCTATTAAATCCGGTTAGCATCATTAGCACGCTGCACGAATTTGTTCAAAACTACTGCATTCAAATTGACTGCTAAATTCTAATCATCTCAATCCCAATGCAAATGGAAAAAGTATTTTCCAAGACTCAAACGGGCCTCTCCCAAGGAGAAAAAGTATTCAATTGAAAATAAAACACACGTGGGGAAACTGAACAGTCTAACCATAGACTATGATAAACTAGCAAATTAAGCTAACGTTACTTTGTTTACAATATTTCCAGGCTTCAACCAGTGCTGCTTATCTTACTTACAGACTTATCTGCACATTTATTTATTTGAGTGTTTTTAATGATTGTGTTGCCATTTCTTTTCCCTGTTTGCTTTGATTGATAACTAAGGTGATTATTAGGAATAGGAATGTTAAGTTTAAAATAAAAATGTCTATGTGGGAGCTGCTCACTAAGCGCGAACCAGCCAGGATGCTAACCTACAGGAGCCCAGATGGCCAATAATAGCCTTGCTAATGAGCTCGCGATTTCACTTCAGAAGGCGTGAAAAAAACCTCGGAATCTGAATTGAAAACAACGTTTACAACCAAATACATTTACAAAAAAATATTTCCATAGGCTACAGGTTCGAATATTAAGAGATCCCTAAAATTCGTTCGAATATCTATAATTGAATTATATTCGAATAACGAAGTTCGGAGTCAAAGCCCTAACACACACACACACACACACACACACACACACACACACACACACACACACACACACACACACACACACACACACACACACACACGCGCATGACTGAGGTTTAACATGAGACCACTCGCTCACACACACACACACACACATACGACTCAGGCTTGACATGAGACCACTCGCTCACCAGAGACTCAGACACTATGTCAGAGTGGAGATTGTTTGAGAAGCAGTGGATGTCTGCTACAGCTAGCTTATCCCGCAACAAACCTCTCATATTGTTGTGTGTGTGTGTGTGTGTGTGTGAGAGAGAGAGAGAGAGAGAGAGAGAGAGAGAGAGAGAGAGAGGAGAGAGAGAGAGAGAGAGTCTGTGTGTGTGTGTGTGTATCTGTGTCTGTATGCTGTATGACTGTGAGAGAGTTCATTGTCCCAAAGTGTCTCTGTTGTGCAGTACAGAAACAGTGCTTCAGGCATTCTATAATTTAGAGTCATTAATATTGTGTGTTGCTCTACCTGTCTTGCTCTTTCTCTCTGCTTCACACACATACACACAGACACACACACACACACACACACACACACACACACATACACTCTGAGTGATGTGAGGTGTGGGCCAGTGTGACTGCTGTCAAGAGAACAAGAAGCAAAACAGAACGCCTCAATGATCAAAACGATGTGTGTGTGTGTGTGGGGTGGGGGGGGTTGTGTGTGTGCGTGTGTGTGTGTGCGTGTATGAGACAGGGATATACTTACTGAGAAAGCTGAGGAGGTGTGTGTGTGTGTTTAGCGTGCATGTGTGTGCATGTGTGATTGTCTGTGTCTGTGTGTGTGTTTAGCGTGCATGTGTGTGCATGTGTAATTGTCTGTGTCTGTGTGTGTGTGTGTGTATGTGTGTGCGCGTGTGCGTGTGTGTGCGCGCACACACTAGGAGTGGAGGAGAGGCTTCCTCTTGCGTCACACACTGATTTATCTGGTGCAGTTGAGTCAGTGTGTCTCTGTTGCATTGTTTCCTGTGTGTGATTACTGTTTGTCTCTGTTTGCTCAGTGTCTACGAGACACATAGTGTGTGTGTGTGTGTGTGTGTGTGCGTGTGTGTGTGTGCTTCTTTAGTGTTCTTAACGGAAGGCAAATTGATGCCATTGGATGGATAATGATTATTGTGCGTGCGTGCATGGGTTTCTGTGTATGTGTGTGTGTGTGTGTGTGTGAGTGTATGTGTGCGTGTGTCTGTTATTTATGGTTCACACACAGAAAGAGACTGTGGGAGCAGGGTTACTGTCTACCCCCCCCCCCCCCCCCCCCCCCCCACACACACACACACACACCCCTGTCTCTATTTTTCTCTCTTTCTCAGTCTCTCTATCTCTCTCTCTATTCCTCCATTTTTCTCTCCACCCTCCCGTTTTGTCCCCCTCTCCTCTCTATGTATGAGTGGGTGACTGTGTGTGTGTGTGTGTGTGTGTGTGTGTGTGTGTGTGTGTGTGTTTGTCCCCGAGTGGCGTCAGTCCTGCAGAGGGGAGTCTCCTCTCATTAGCACCCTACAGGAGACTCCCCTCTTTATCTCTCTTTTCCTCTATCTCTCTTTCTTTTCCTCTCTCCCCCTCCTCTCTCACTCTCTCTATTTGTTCCACTCTCTCTATCACTATTTTCCTCTCTCTTTCTCTACACCCCCCCCCCCCCTCACCACACACACACACAAACACACACACACACACACACACTCCACAGACAGCAGACTGGAGGTTTGCCAGTTGGGGCAACACACAAACTGAAAGAGGACGAGAGAGAGAGAAAGAAGGGGGAGTGATGCGGTACACATCTAGTGGTTGGCTGTGTGTGTGTGTGTGTGTGTGTGTGTGTGTGTGTGTGTGCACGAGTGTGTGCGGGTGTGTGTGTGTGTGTGTGTTTGTGTACGTGTGTGTACGTGTGTGTGTGTGTGTGTGTGTGTGTGTGTGTGTGTGTGTGTGTGTGTGTGTGTGTGTGTGTGTGTGCACGAGTGTGTGTGTGTGTGTGTGCACGAGTGTGTGCGGGTGTGTGTGTGTGTGCGTGTGTGTGTGTGTACGTGTGTGTGTGTGTGCACGAGTGTGTGCGGGTGTGTGTGTGTGTGTGTGTGTGTGTGTGTGTGTGTGTGTGTGTGTGCGCGCGCGCGCGCGCGAGTGTGTGCGGGTGTGTGTGTGTGTACGTGTGTGTACGTGTGTGTGTGTGTGTGTGTGTGTCGGGGATAACTTGAGGCTGTGCAGTCACTCAGTAATCTGAACGAGAGTGAGTGTCACCTTTTGTTTCACCAAATGAAAGAGGGGTAGGGAGGGAGGGAGAGAGGGGAAAGGGAGAAAGTGAGAGAGAGAAAAGGATGGAGGGAGGGAGAGAGGGGAAAGGGAGAAAGTGAGAGAGAGAAAAGGATGGAGGGAGGGAGAGAGGGGAAAGGGAGAAAGTGAGAGAGAGAAAAGGATGGAGGGAGGGAGAGAGATTATTTTATTTTTAGCCAGGGCCTTTTTCCTCTCTGTGCTTCCTGTCTGGATGTGGCTGAATAAAGACCCATGTCTAAGAGGCTAAATACTAACCTGCTTTCAGCTGGTGTGTCTGTGTGCGTCTGTCTATAATTGCGTGTGCATGTAGCCTGTGTGTGTGTGTGTGTGTGTGTGTGTGTGTGTGTGTGTGTGTGTGTGCATCGGTGTGTGTACTGCCTCTCATAAGGCTTGTCCAGTTATAACCATATTCAGGCCACACACATTTGAAGAGCCCATACACATACTAAGCATTAATAAGCACACACACACATACTGTACACACACACACACAAACACACACACGCCAGAGATTATTGGTTGTTGTGAGAAGGCACCTGTGAGTATGTTTTATCATGCAGATGTTTGGTCAGCAGTTTATGTTGTTTGTTGTGTGATGTTCAGTTGCCAGGGAAACACTCCTGAATAATGCTTATAGAGTAAACAGCCACCTGCTGTC
>NC_055958.1:13685332-13687832 GCF_018492685.1 Alosa sapidissima
ATCATACCTGTTCATTCTTACTCGTCGCTCGACTTATCGTGACTAAATTCAAGATGGCTACAAACGCTAAACTTTGTGAAGATACTGTCTGTATAAATCGTCTTGTAAGTAAACTACCAGTGCTTTTTCAAAGTTCTCAATGTCTCGTTTTAAATGTCAGGGCCCTCGGAAGTCTACCAATGAAGTGTGGAGATACATTGAGCCTCGTAAATGGTGTAAAACAGTGATTTATTTGCATGGCTAGCCCGATGCCGAAGCACCACCATTGAAAAAGCTGTTGGTAGCATCGGCTAACAAGCGCCAGATTTTGGAGTGCAGTGGACAAGCCGAGATGGGCTATGTGACATACGTTCACACTCAGTATCATGTTTCAATATACTTTAGGTCAATATCACACCGGAATTCTCCTTTAACTAAATAAATCCAAAATATAGCCATTGTCGTAAGGTTAAATTGTGTGTAGCCTATGGTGAAGTTATAATCAGACTTTAAGCTGTGCAAAGCAAATGCAGCAGTTGGGAATAGGTTGGAAATTACTGATTTTCAGCCACTTAATGCTCATTCTGGTGTAGCCATACAAGATGTACAGAAGTGTAAAGTGTACCTAATATATATTAAATTAAATATATTTAAATTAGGCTCTTAAAGTTGCCTATTTGAGTAGGCCTAGGAAATGGAAATTAAAGGTTTTTTAAACGTTTTTTTTTTTTTTTTGGGGGGGGTGTCACGACCTGGTGACGTAATAGAGCTGCACAGTCCCGCCCACAGCCAAAATGCGGTTAGGTGCCGGATGTAAGATTCCCATTCATTTGTCCCATTGACGTTTGGAAAAATCCGTATCTAAAGAGTTTTACAGCATGTTTTAGGCTAACCAGCTACGGCATAACTCATAAGCATACAACATATCATTTCGAGTGAAAAAACGAAGAGAAAATCCAAAAAAAGTCAAGACAGGTACAAGACTGTGTACATACATATTTTCATTTCCGAGCGAAGGAACTACTTATCCCATAAACCACCGCGCCTCACTGAATAATATAGGCAAAATCAGCGCGATTCATTTTGCCATTTCCAACCGGCGACAGCACGCGAACCCTTTCCTCCAAACAGTGATTTTTATACAGTGAATGTGCAGTTAATAGCAGTTATTTCATGAGTAATCATGTCAATAATAGTGTTTTGATATTGAATTTTATATTTATCATCGTGTATTTTATATCGTGTGTGTGTGTGAAAGCGGTTAACGTTAACGGCAGTGCTTCGTAACGTTACCTGACTCATCCTATGCTGTCATCACTGCTCAGTCGGGCTGATGCATGGACTGGTGCATGGTCTGCTCTTGGACCGCCATATTCAGTTTATTAATTTGCCGTGAATTATTACACAAAATGTTCATTAAATGCACGAAGTATTCCTAGGTTAATGATTGATATGAATCATACAGTATGAAGGCTACAGTAGCCTAGCTAATGTTAACTAGCACTGCTAGCAGCATTAACGTTACCAACCTCCCTGCTTAACTCACCACAACTTTGTAGGTCTTGTCCCTAATGCTGGCCCTTACAAAACACACAAACTGACTCTCGGACACACAACAGTCAATAATGTGACCCGATTTAAAGTGGCTTTCACCTCTTTGGACACTCACTAAAACATAATATATTTCATACCTGTGTTGCAGCATGTAGGCTAATGTTAGCTGCATTATGTAATGACATACAATGTCGGAAATGCTAAAGGTTAGCCTGTCGGCTACCTGAAAAGTTTGAGTGTTTAAACTAACATTTACAGTGGTCTATTTGATAGTGTATTGGCCCTGACTAAGTTCGTGTGATGTATAAACCCCAATCCTTGTTGATACAAGTACCAATATTCGTTCACATTAAGATTTTCGCCATAGGCAGTAAAAGACTCCGCCATCTTTGTCAATATTTTTCGCTGAGAAAGTTTCAAACTATGAGCATAACGGCCTTTCCACCAATCAGAGGCATCACTGTGGGATTGTGGGATTGTTCAGGATTGTGGGTAATGAAGTACTTATCCAAGAGATCACGAATAAAAGGCATTTATCTCAAAACAAGGTTAGTGCCCCATGAACTCTTGGTTATACAATCGCTTAGTACAGCCGTAGCTGGTTTTAAGTCTACCACGTGCAGTTAAGTTTTTATGGCTTATACCGCAATTGTCAATGGAGAAATTGCATTGCATTTTTACATCCGGCATCGGCTGGGGGCGGGACTGTGCAGCTCTATTGATATGCAAATGAGTGCGTGACGTCTACTAGCGACATTTAGCGACTTTTGGAGCTGGCTTTAGCTACTTTCCATTTGAAATAGTTGGCAACACTGCATGTGAGAAGTTACAAGTTACCCTAACATAAAGGTAATTACCACACGATTTACTTAGCTTTCTGTCATTATGAAATCATTTAATTTAAGCCATAGGTTTTGGCGCTATTTGTATGTGTATCCAAAGGCTGGTGAAGCGCAGGGGAAGTTTT
>NC_055958.1:13692832-13700332 GCF_018492685.1 Alosa sapidissima
AGACATACACACATACATATATGTATAGGCATATATATTCTTCCCTGGATGACATACTAAATAATGCAGATGTGGACATGCTTGTCTGTCTTGAGTATGTGCCCTGTGTTTCTAGTGTGTGTGTGTGTGTGTGTGTGTTTGTCTGTTTATGTTTGTGGTATTAAAGTGAGTGTGTGTGTGTGCGCGTGGGTGTGAGTTTGATTCATATTTTAAAATGTACAAGCACGCAGTCTGACCCAGTTGAGCACATTAGTGTCCCCCTGAGGATGAGGAGGAGGAGCAGACGTCTCGCCACTCTGTGTGTGTGTGTGTGTGTGTGGGGGGGGGGGGGGGGGGGGGGGTATGTATGTGTGTCTGTGTATATATGTGTGTGTGTGTGTGTGTGTGTGTGTGTAGGGGGGTGTGTGGGGTGTGTGTGTGTGTGCGAGCGCACGCGCATCCATGTGCATGGGTGGATTCACACGGCTTTTTATAAACTCTCTGTGGTCTGCAGCACATGCCAGCAGAGCCACGCGCGCTTTAGGCAATCCCTACACACACACACACACACACACACACACACACACACACACACACACACACACACACACCAAATAGACGAGCAAGCACACACTAAACACACACACACACACACACACACACACACAGACTGAAGCGTGTGATTATGATCGGAGATCCTGTAACATGTCTGAAATGTGGACTACTTGTGTCTACTGAGTCAGTATTAGAATGTGTCTCTATCTGCCTGTCAATCACGTATCCCAGCCAATGATGCATGTGTGCTGGCCTTAAGGGGGCTGGAGTTTCAAAACAGCCAACCGCTTTGAGGATACTAGTGATCGGTGCGGTGTGTTTGATTGTGAGTGTGTGTGTGTGTGTGTGTGTGTGTGTGTGTGTGTGTGTGTGTGTGTGTGTGTGTGTTACCAGATAGATAGATAGATACTTTATTGATCCCCAAGGGGAAATTCAAGACAAACAAAACACTTGGATCACTTGAAAGTGCTTTATTTCTCATGTTCATTTTTTGATTATTTGACCACATTTAGCAGTTGCTCAGTGTGTTCCCTTCAGAGAGGAAAGAGCAGGAAGCCGCTGAAGGTGCTGTGATTATCAGAGCTGTCATAGAGCTGGCAGCGGGCAGAGAGTCGCATGTTAACTACATCTCCCACCTGCAGCTGCAGAGTCGCATGTTAATTACATCTCCCACCTGCAGCTGCAGAGTCGCATGTTAACTACATCTCCCACCTGCAGAGTCGCATGTTAACTACATCTCCCACCTGCAGCTGCAGAGTCGCATGTTAACTACATCTCCCACCTGCAGCTGCAGAGTCGCATGTTAACTACATCTCCCACCTGCAGAGTCGCATGTTAACTACATCTCCCACCTGCAGAGTCGCATGTTAACTACATCTCCCCCCTCCAGCTGCAGAGTCGCATGTTAACTACATCTCCCACCTGCAGAGTCGCATGTTAACTACATCTCCCACCTGCAGAGTCGCATGTTAACTACATCTCCCACCTGCAGCTGCAGAGTCGCATGTTAACTACATCTCCCACCTGCAGAGTCGCATGTTAACTACATCTCCCACCTGCAGCTGCAGAGTCGCATGTTAACTACATCTCCCACCTGCAGAGTCGCATGTTAACTACATCTCCCCCCTCCAGCTGCAGAGTCGCATGTTAACTACATCTCCCCCCTCCAGCTGCAGAGTCGCATGTTAACTACATCTCCCACCTGCAGAGTCGCATGTTAACTACATCTCCCACCTGCAGAGTCGCATGTTAACTACATCTCCCACCTGCAGCTGCAGAGTCGCATGTTAACTACATCTCCCACCTGCAGAGTCGCATGTTAACTACATCTCCCACCTGCAGCTGCAGAGTCGCATGTTAACTACATCTCCCACCTGCAGAGTCGCATGTTAATTACATCTCCCACCTGCAGCTGCAGAGTCGCATGTTAACTACATCTCCCACCTGCAGAGTCGCATGTTAACTACATCTCCCACCTGCAGCTGCAGAGTCGCATGTTAACTACATCTCCCACCTGCAGCTGCAGAGTCGCATGTTAACTACATCTCCCACCTGCAGTCGCATGTTAACTACATCTCCCACCTGCAGCTGCAGAGTCGCATGTTAACTACATCTCCCACCTGCAGCTGCAGAGTCGCATGTTAACTACATCTCCCACCTGCAGAGTCGCATGTTAACTACATCTCCCACCTGCAGAGTCGCATGTTAACTACATCTCCCCCCTCCAGCTGCAGAGTCGCATGTTAACTACATCTCCCACCTGCAGAGTCGCATGTTAACTACATCTCCCACCTGCAGAGTCGCATGTTAACTACATCTCCCACCTGCAGCTGCAGAGTCGCATGTTAACTACATCTCCCACCTGCAGAGTCGCATGTTAACTACATCTCCCACCTGCAGCTGCAGAGTCGCATGTTAACTACATCTCCCACCTGCAGAGTCGCATGTTAACTACATCTCCCCCCTCCAGCTGCAGAGTCGCATGTTAACTACATCTCCCCCCTCCAGCTGCAGAGTCACACCACTGGACATATAGGTGAAGTATCCATCTGAATCATGTTCAACTAAAAACATGACCCTCTCTTCATTCTTATACATACTGATATTCATATAGCGTGAGGATAGTATATCCACGACGGTGAATCTGAAGTAGTAGACCCCCTTGACTGGAGCTGTGAAGAAGCCTGTTGTGCTGCTGTAGGCCTGTCCAACATTGGTGATGATTTTAGTGAAGACCAAGTTCAGCTCAGTTTTCCCTGTGTTTATGTATCCCGAGTTGGTCAGAGCTGCTGAGAATGCCACCTTGGGTTTCTCTGTGGTCTTCTCCAGATTCACTACTTCAGTCTCAGTAGCAGCCAGTCTGGTCTTCACTGCTGTCAGCTCTGCCTCCTTATCAGCCTCCATTTTGTCCAGCTTAGCTTTGGTGTTCTGCAGCTCATTATGGGTGACAGTTCCCTGAGCTCAGCAGAGACGTCCAGCTGGGTAGTGACTGCAGCAGCAGCAGCCCCAGTGCTCTGGCTCTCTGTCTGAACTTCAGTCTGGGTGCTCTGAGTCTGAGCACCACACATGGATTTAAGAATGTTGTTCTCCACACATGTTTAAGAATGAGGAGCTGGTCATTGGTTTGAGAGAGTATGAAACAGATGGAATCCAAACCTATCTGTCCTGTGGTGTGCAGCTGGAGGAGGGAGATGTAGTTAACATGCGACTTCCTGCAGGCTACTGGCTCTATGATAATGTTTATAATCACAGCACCTTCAGTGGCTTCCTGCTGTTTCCTCTCTGAAAGGAACATGCAGCTCAACTGCTTATGTCGTGAAATGATGAATTGTATGTTTCATGAACATGAACAAATAAAACAGGCTTAAAATGCATCTCTTTTGTGTTATCATTGGAAATACTGAACAATGCTGCATTTGCTTATGTCAAACTGTCATGAATGTGATATATGTATGGAGTCAAAATAGGGTCTTTAATATTGAGTGCTTGTGAAAAGATGTGCAGCTGTGCAAAAGGAGTTCTGCATGTGCAAAGAAGTTTCGTATCTGTAGAAATATTTTGTACATGTGTGAAAAAAATATGTACCTGTAGAAATATTATGTACTTGTGTGAAAGAAATGTGTATCTGTAGAAATGTTTTGTACAACATGTATGTGGGTGGGGGGGGGATGCGGATCGGTAAAAATATTTTGTACACGTGTGGAAAAAATATGTACCTGCACCAATACTTTGTATGTGTGTGAATCTCCTACGCAACGCTACGCGATGCTTTCCTGCGCAACACTGAAAGTACCAGCTTGTGAAACTGATGCTTACGGACTTTTGACCCTAATTTTACTGCCTTTCTGAAGAGCCAATCAACACATTGCTTACTGCCAACCAATCAGCGTTTCCCACCGACTAGATTTTGGTGCTAAACAGATTGGCTTTATATCAAAGAGTATACTCAGAGCCCGTCTATAATGTCTAATGTCTAAAATTCTCTGGTATACTCTTTGATTAGGGTTGCAAAATTATAACTTAATTAAGAGTGACGTGGTAGCTCAATTTATACTGTGATCGCAAAAAGGGTTGAAGCGGAGCCGTAATGTTAATGTTAGCTATTCCCATCCGCTTTTTAGACTAACGTTATAGCAAAGATCCTTGAACCCTCTCTGGTTATAGGTTAGCATCTAGCTAGCAGTAATGTAAACAAAATAGTTGAATTATTCATTCCATTTCCGAAAGGGTGATTCAGTGGTGTCATTCATGATTATAAACAGTAATACTGTACACACATTTATGTTTATCTGCTATTATTATTTGATATGAGAACACGTTTATTTTATCTCCCTTTGCAAGCCTATAATAATAGCCTAGTGGACGGCAAAAAGACTAATCAAATGAATGGGTTGTAAATGTCTATAGCAACCATAAATCTATAGCAACCATAGACTGAACAGGATGGTAGACTACCAAGCAAGCAAGCGCTTAGGCAAAGTCTATGGCAAGATCTGAATGTAAATGGATAAACCCGTTCAAGCTTTTTCTTTATTTCCTATTTCTTTCAATTCTTTAACTTAAGACATGTAAGAATTAAGCCTACTTATTCGCTGGGCAACGTACAAACTGAGGAGTTACATTAGCCCTAGCACTATGAGCTATGATAAACGTCAGCTAGGATAGCTATGGCAGCTGCAGTTATTATTTCATGTTCTGGTATGATATTCTTAACGTTTTGACAATGTTACAACTGATAAAAGCATGACAAATAAAGTAACCAAATCGCTTTGCAATATTTTAGTCCAGAAATCTTTATGGGTGTTCATTTACAGTAATGTTACGACCTATCTGCCCTTGCTGGTACCACAAGCTTCAATAACTAGATCTGTGGTTTAGCGGCAAAATCTGGGTGATCGGTGGGGAACGCTGATTGGTTGGCAGTAAGCAATGTGTTGATTGGCTCTTCAGAAAGGCAGTAAAATTAAGGTCAAAAGTCCGTAAACATTGCAAATCAGTTTCACAACCTCGTACTTTCAGTGTTGCGCAGGAAAGCGTAGCGTCGCGTAGGAGATTCACACACATACAAAGTATTTGTGCAGGTACATATTTTTTCCACACGTGTACAAAATATTTTTACAGATCCGCATCCCCCCCCCCCACATATGTACAAAACATTTCTACAGAGACACATTTCTTTCACACAAGTACATAATATTTCTACAGGTATGAAATTTCTTTGCACATGCAGAACTCCTTTTGCACAGCTGCAAAACTTTATTACACATGTGAACATCTTTACACAAGCTCTCAATATTAAAGACCCTATTTTGACTCCATATTATATGCAAGAGAGGCATGGTTATCAACATCTATAACTATCACTACTTTAAGCACTACAGAAATTAGATATTTGTTACACCTATGTAACATGATCTATTTTATATATTAAACAGCAAAGCTAGATCCACGGATTGTAGCGTAGCCTTGATATGTGTGAGACTGTTATCTTATACACACAGAGTGTGTGTGTGTGTCTGTTCAGTCAGTTATCAGTGTTGTGGGAATGTACAAACCTGCCCCCCCCCATCATGTGGGGTTTCATGTCCTTATTTCACCCCTTCATCTGTAGTTTTAGCTGTTGCATTAGGAATAGTGTTTATTTCTTCAATTGTGTTATGGTTTTTTTATACAAATTAATTTGATTTAATTTGACACACTCTTGAATTTCCCCCTGGGGATCAATAAAGTATCTATCTATCTATCTATCTATCCACACACACACACACACACACACACACACACACATCACACACACTTTTACCACATACCTCTTTTACCATTTTTTTTTATTTATTTGCTGAACCTATTTTTCATCTTTGGTAAGACTTATTCACAGAAAGAAAAAACACAATTCCTAAAGCAGCAGCTAAAGATGAAGGGGTGACCTTAAGACATGAATCCCCACCTGTCCTACATCATGGGGGACAGGTTTGTACTTGTCCCACAACACTGACAACTGAATAACCAGATATGTCCTGGAGAAAAACACCTTATGTTCAAATTTACTATGACCCTGCACTTAACTTCACCCGCAAAAGTGATGTAAGGTCTTACACAATAAAAAGGGTGAGTCTAAAGACAGAGTCTCACATTGTTGATATAACTACAGCTTTTACTACTACTTCTACTACTACTGCGTGAGAGAGTATTCTTAAAGATGAGGGCCGTCATCCCACTGCTGGTGCTGCTGTTCTCCATGTGTGGAGCTCAGACTCAGAGCACCCAGACTGAAGTTCAGACAGAGAGCCAGAGCACTGGGGCTGCTGCTGCTGCGGTCACTACCCAGCTGGACGTCTCTGCTGAGCTCAGGGAACTCAGAGACATGGTGGTGGAGCTGAGAGTGCTGCTGACTGTCACCCAAAATGAGCTACAGAACACCAAGATTAAAATGGAGACTGAGATAGAGGAGTTGAAGATGGACTATGCAGCACAAGAGACAGAGCTGGCAGTAATGAAAGAACGACTCGCGGCCAGTGAGACTAAAGTGGAGGCTCTGGAAAGGGTGAATTCAGCACAGGACACAGAGCTGACCACTGTGAGGGCTGAGGTGATGAACCTGAAGATGGAAGTTTCAGCACAAGAGACCTGATTGTCTGCTAGTGAGAGTGCGGTAATGAACCTGAAGATGGAAACTGCAGCACAAGAGGCAGAGCTGACAGCAGTGAAGACCAGACTGGCAGCTACTGAGACTGAAGTAGTGAATCTGGAGAAAGAGGTCACAGAGCAATCCAAGGTGGCATTCTCAGCAGCTCTGGGTATTTCAGGATACATAGAGACTGGGAATACTGACTTGAACTAGGTCTTCACTAAAATCTTCACCAATGTTGGACAGGCCTACAGCAGCACAACAGGCTTCTTCACAGCTCCAGTCAGGGGAGTCTACTACTTCAGATTCACTGTCACGGATGTACTAACCTCACACTGGATGAGCATCGCGATGTTTAAAAATGTCATGCGTTTATTTGAGCATGATAATGATGGAAAGCACTCCTATCTGTCCAGTGGTGCTACTCTGCAGCTAGGGGAGATGTAGTTAACATGTGACTCACTGCAGGCCACAGGCTCTATGATAATGGTGATAATCACACCACCTTCAGTGGCTTCCTGCTCTTTTCTCTCAGAAAGGAACATTTAGCTCAACTGCTTATGTCGTGAAATTATGAATCGTATGTTTCATGAACATGAACAAATAAAACAGGTTTAAACTGTAACTCTTCTGTGTTATCATTGGAAATACTGAACAATGCTGTATTTGCTTATGTCAAACTGTCATGAATGTGATATATGCTAGAGAGGCATGGTTATCAACATCTATCAACAACTATCACTACTTTAAGTACTACATAGATATTTGTTACACCTATGTAACATGAGCTATTTTATATATTAAACAGCAAAGCTAGATCCACGGATTGTAGCGTAGCC
>NC_055958.1:13705332-13707832 GCF_018492685.1 Alosa sapidissima
CTCTTTCCTGTAGAAACCTGACAAACAGTCGCCGGGTGCCCAAACTGGGCCACTTCCCTGACTACTCCTCCTCGTCCTACATCGAGGACCAGGAAGGGGGCGTGCTCAAGAACCTTCAGACCGACGCCCCCTCCTCGTCCGGCCCCGCCTCCTCCACGACCGTGGGTGTGGCTGGCAGCGCCTCTGGCGCAGCCAGCGGAGAGAAGAACCGGAACTCCATCAACTACGAGCGGCAGCAGGCCCAGCAGCAGCAGCAGCAGGCGAATGCCCAGCTTCAGCTCCAGGGCCCGGGGCAGGGGCAGGGGCAGGGGCAGATGCCAGGGCGAGTGCCCAGCCCAGAGGGCAGCACCAGCGGGGGCAGTCTGAGCCTGAGTGGGGCCTCTAGCGCCACCTGCAGCACCACGCTGGGCACTACGCCCGGATCCAGCCTCATGGCCACCATCTCGGAGGCTGGGCTGGGCGAGGAGGTAGGGGGCACCACCACCGCCGCTGCTGCCCTGGGCATGGGCATGGGGCTGGGCGTGGGGCCGACGGGGCTGCCCGCGTGCCTGCAGCTGACACAGGAGGACCTGGAGACGACCAAGCTGGACCCCCGCGAGGTGGACCGGAACCTGAAAGAGAGCTCGGACGAGAACCTGATGGAGCACTCGCAGAAGCAGTTCAGCGCGCCCGACCCGCTGGGCCCGGCCGGCGCCGCCGGCAACCTGCTCTACCCACTCATCAAGCTAGCCGCCGAGGTCAGCGCCGGGTCAGGGGTCAACGCCGCGGCCGCTGGGGGGTCGGCGGGCGAGTTCGGGGCGTCCGGGAGCGAGCACCCTCCCCAGGGGGTGCCGGCGGCGGCCATGTTCCCGCTCCCAAAGCAGCAGAACCTGCCCAAGCGGCCCACCAGCCTCCCGCTGGGGTCCAAGCACCCCCCGCGACTCCGCAGCCAGTGCCATCGCCGCTGCCTCGTCGTCCTCATCATCGTCCTCATCCTCATCCGCCTCGCGCCTTCGGCTCAACAAGCACAAGTCCAACCTGCGGCAGGTGGAGACTGGCGTGGCCAAGATGAACACCGCTCCGCTCGTCACCGTGGGCAACGAGCCCCAGATGGTCACCGCGGGCAACAGCGGGCGTGGCATGGCCAATGGTTACGCCGGAGGAGGAGGAGGAAGCAGCGGTGGCAACGTGCCGACTGTCGTCGGGGGCAACACGAACCCCGCAGGTCCCCAGCAGGAGGTCGAGGGTCAGGGGTCGTCGTCGTCGTCAATGACGACGCCAACGCAGCTGAGCGCAGACGGAGACGGCCACCTGCTCGCCTGCATCGCCTCCAGCCCCGACGAGCACGAACCGCTGCTGCGCACAAACAACAACAACAACAACAGCAACAACAACAACAGCAACGTCAGTAGCATGGCCGGGACCCTGGCGCGCGCGCTCACATACACGGGCGGGTTCGGCAGCACACACACGGACGGCGGAGCCTCGGTCCAGATGAGGGCGCAGGACCGGAGCCGTCAGCCTGAGAGGCCCAACTCACTGGAGCTGACCACTTCGTCCAGCGAGCAGGAGACGTCTGCCAGCGGTACGCATACACACTCATTACTCAGACACACATACATGCACGCACACACACACACACAGTCATATTAAGACACACACACACATGCACGGACACACACACACACACATACACAGTCATATTAAGACACACAAACATGCACGCACGCACACAGGCACACAGTCACACAGTCATATAAAGACACACACACATGTACGCAGGCACACAGGCATAGTCATATTAGGACACACACACATGCATGCACACTCACGCACGCAGGCACACTTAGACACACACACGCACACACTGTCACATAAGCACATAACATATACATACACATACACACTTCTGGATATTTCTGTCTGTCGAAATGTGCACCTTTCTTGTGCATCTCTGCCTCTGTTGCTTTAGTACAGTGTGGTTGGCTTCTCCTGAGGACACATTAGCAGGCACTAGCCTATATTGCCTTTGCATATCTGTGTCCACCTCATTCTTTGTGTGTGTTTAGCAAATTCCTTCAAGGCTTCCTGTGTGGAACAGGGGAAGTGGGATTGTGTAGCTGTCTGTGTGTGTGTATGTGTGTATTTAGTGTGAGTGTGTGTGTCTGTAGTGTGAGTTTGTGTGTGTGTATTTGTGTGTGTGTGGGTGTGTGCAGGCAGACTGACTGGGGCCTTTCTCCAACTGGGAGCAGGGTGGAGAATATTATTGTGTGTGTGTGTGTGTATGTGTGTGTGTGTGTGTGTGTGTGTGTGTGTGTGTGTGTGTGTGTGTGTGTGCAGTCTAGAGGCATTGTGACTTTCCTTCCGAGCCGATTATGTCTCCTAGCCACTGGATTTACATAAGCAGAGACAGAGAGCGAGGGCAGCGATGGGGAGATAGATAGGGAGAGAAGAGAGAAAGAGAGAGAGAGGGGAGGGAGAGAGAGAGGGAGAGAAGAGACAGAGAGAGAGAGAGGGAGGG
>NC_055958.1:13712832-13722832 GCF_018492685.1 Alosa sapidissima
TGTGTGTGTGTGCGTGTGTGTGTGTGTGTGCAAATGGGCTTTGTGAGTCGCTGTAAGATCGTTCCTGATGGGAAGATTGGGAAGAGGCCTGCCCATGTGTAACAGCCACACACTGTTACTGGATTAGTAAATCTGTGTTGGGAAAGAGTGTATGTGTGTTGCTCAATAATCCACCACTCTCTTCAGCCACTCCCCCCTCAGACTGACATATGTGCTTTTTTTTTTAGTTGAGGGCATGCGGTCCAATCAGCCTTTCTGTTTCTAATCACATGATCGATTTTAGAATGGTTAAGGTTCACTAAAGGAAAGAGTGTGACAGAACGATTTTGAAACTTGTTTGGCTTTTTGTCTACACAAAAAGCTGCCTAGGTTCTCTGTGTGTTTATTTGTTGCCTGTTTGTTTATAACTGAACTGAATTAGCAAAACTGTTCCCAAGACCAGACCTACTGTATGACCTACCGGATACAAACTCAACACTGTTAACACATCTATCTTATACATACATACACACACACAAACAAAAGCCACTGAAATGTTTTCTACGACTGCTTGTAAAATAAGTGCTTCAAGGGACAAAGAACAGCTGTTAGTTCTTGCTTTTAGCCGACTCTGCAGATACTCATTTAAAATGCCATTTAGACAAGACGCTTGATGCTGTACAACCTGCCAGTACCCCGTTCATTAAAGATTATATATTAATGAAAACGCACGTGTCCTTGCTTCACTGTAGATTTCATCTCTCTCTCTCTCTCTCTCTCTCTCTCTCTCTCTCTCTCTCTCTCTCTCTCCCTCTCTCTCTCTCTCCCTCTCTCTCTCTCTCTCTCTCTCTCTCTCTCTCCCTCTCTCTCCCTCTCTCTCTCTCTCTCTCTCTCTCTCTCTCTCTCTCGTATACACTTACATCTGGTCTTTGATCAACCAAAGAAGACAAATGTACTCCTCACTTAGAATTCAATTCAAATCCCTTACTCTGGTCTATAGGATACATACTGGATAAGCACCTTGCTATTTGAATTCCATGACCCAGCTTTAGCCACTGCAGTCCTCTGACCAGAGCCTGCTGTGTTGGCCATCCAGCGCTAAGAGGTCAAGAGTCATCATGGAATGACTTGCCTAATGTTCTTGTGATTTTTGGGACTTTCACAGGGTGCCCACGGGTCATGGAGTTTCTGGAATATCATGGAATTTTAATTAAGCCTATTTCAGACATGGAAGGTCAGAGAATTTTGGGGGAATATCAGGGCGTTTTGTTGTACCAGTTTAAAATGTGCCTGCCAATTAATACGAATATATTTCCATGTAGCATTGGTGTTTATCAAGTTGTTACCTTTTCCATTACTGCTTGCTTGAGGGTTGTGGTTAGCCCTACTTTATTTTCAATGCCCATTTATTCATTTCACCCTCAGAGAAAAAAAAGATCAAAGATTCTAGAATGCTGCGTGACTGCTCTGAAATCTTTGGTAGGTGAACTCATTTCAATGTACCATTCATTATTATAGGTCATGAAAATTCATTTTCTCAGGGAGAATCAGGGGAAAGTCATGGAATTGTACATCTGACTTTGAGTGGGAACCCTGTTTTCAACACTCATCTGTTCACCTTACCCTGAATTTGTCTGTTTTTTATAAATATGAAAATCCCTTATTTTCAATGCTGATATTTGATTTCATACCATGTAAGTTGCTCTGGACAAAAGCGTCAGTCAAATCATTTACAAATCAAACCCTTTGTCCTATGGAAAGTTAACACATACATCCCTCCATGTAGCCCTTACAAAAATGACTGCACTGCTTCCGCTTCTTGCAGTTTTGGAGGAATTATTTGCAGTTCATATGCAGAAGTGCAATATTCTGAGCATCTCGATATTATTGTACTGCAGAAAAACTGTATAACTTTTTGTTTGTTTGTTTGTTGTTAAGGGCGAGAACCACTAGCAGGGTCAGCTGTAAAGACAAACTTGAACAGAGATCCACATTGTGCGAGAGATTCACATGTCGTCTGTTGGATCCTCCAACACTGTAATGCCCATAGTTTACCACACAGGGGCGACAGACACGAGTTTACAGCAAGTTTAAGAACACGTGTTATTCATAACAAAGCGAGGCTACAATGCGGAAGGAGTTCTCTTCCCATGCGGTCCCAGGAGGCATAATGCTGCCGTGTTATTTTTTGTAGAGATACAGCATTTTGTGAAAGATCACTGCGTATAAAAGTGTAAGAAGGACATCGATTAAAAAAGGCCAAGGGCGTGCGCATTTTTGACATTTTTGACAATATGTTAGAAACTACTGTGAAAAAGTTGTGAAATAATGGACTATGCATAGGCTACACGTAGGCTACACTTGTAAATCAGTTACGATCAAAGTAATCAAACCCTGATTTTCAGGATAAATGTATAATCTGGACTAAGAACATTTATCCGAAAGGAATTCCACACATGATAAAAAAAAATCCTCAGCGTGTCACTTTAAGAAATTAAAGGGATCCACTTTCTGGCCAATGGGAAGTTGTCATGAGGCTAGGGTTGTCCAATGAGAGCCTTGGAAGCTGACTTTGGCAGGAGTTGACGGTGCGTGGCTGAAAATTTCGGTCAGTTTACTTTACGGAGTGAAGTATGCGGCTGGTTGTGAGGGGGATGCGACGCTGTGGAGGCACCGCATACCAGATGGTGGTCTAGAGAGAGACATACTGGATCCACTCGCCCCGACGAAGGAGAGAAGCCTACTTTTGAGAGGACTAGACACGAGATAAACTCTTCTTAACGTAACTTTGCTTCAGTTCGCGTGTCAGTGGTTAAGTTCTGGACTAAGATGTCTCAAAGAATTCGAAGAAACGGGTCGCCCACGTCCAGTTGTCCCCCGGTGTCTGCCAGTGCCACCGGTGGAGGAGTCCCTACCGGAGGTTCTGTCGGTGGTGCCGGAGGCTCGGGAATGAATTTATTCAGTCGCCTCTTGCCAATGAAGGCGACCGTTCCGTTCCAGCTGAAGCCGCAGGGACAGCCCCCCCTGCAGTCGAGGGGTCATGGTACCGGTAGTGCAGGCGGTAGCCCTACGCACGGCAGCGGTAACGGTGGTAGTAGCAGTAAATGCCACAGCGGCTCGTCCAACTCACTTAGTCTCAGTCCGACCCGTGGCGTAGCGTGCGGTGCCGCGGTTCCGACAGCACCCCTGCCCCCGTCCGCTACGGCTGTCAGCTTGCTGCACACGGCTGGTGCCGGTGCGCACATCGTGGCACAGTCTTCCTCATCCTCGTCATCTTCCTCCTCCTCTTGCAGAAGTAGTCCCATCATCATATCAACAGGTCCCACTTTCGGCGCTTCGTTCAGGCCACAGGCGCAGTCCCCCGTCCTCCCATCTCAGCCACAAACAGTGGTCTTCCCACACATGAACGCGCACAACTACGGCTCCGGGAATGTGGGTGCTTTCCTGGGTGGCCTGCCCGCGGTGTCCCCCTGTTACTCCCCCTCCCAACAGCTGAGCTGGATCTCAGATGTTGCACCGGGCTTTCTTCCCACGGCGACCGCGCAGCAGCAGACTCCCCTGTCGGCTTCACCGTCTGGGTCCTCCCGGGGCCGGCCGGTGGCCCCGTTACAGAACAGGTCCCCGGATCATGAGCAGCAGTCCCCAGAAAGAATAAGTCCCAGCTCTCCCGGTGGAAAAGGTAAACATAATCTCTATACTGAAAGAGAAAATGTTGCACAACTGTCCAAACAAGGATCACGCAAAAGTTTTTGCGCAAGTCTTTGCGCAAAAGTTGTCAAGTTCAAAGCTAGATTTATAGGACATATTTAACCTTCATAGAAATAGCCGATCATTTATGTTGGCCAGTAACCTGCCATGTTATTCTTTTTTGAGAAAACTGTGTTCTATTACATTAAGTTGAAGAAAACTATTCAGATATGAACCAATTTGGGAGTTAATGATTAATAAAATATGCAAGATATAATTATGTTTGGATTAGACTAATCTTGTTTAATGTACTTTGTCATGAAAAACACAGTGAAGGTAGGAGAAATATTAAAATAATGAATAACCAGATTAAAGGTGTTTTATTGTAGCTGGCAGGTTTACATGTTCAAAAGGACAGATGTCCTGGGCATTATGGGAGACTGTGGTCATATTCTGTGCCAGTTTAGAGATTAGACACACACACACACACACAGATCCCTCATGGTCGTTTCTCATATTTCTGTCGCTGGCTGCTGCCTCGTGGAACAACAAAGAGATTAGTGGCTCAAGTCTGCCCCCTTTTACACACACACACACACACACACAATCACACACTCACAATCTGGTACAGTATTCAGTATCTCAAGGGGTCGTAGGGTTGTCTGTCGGGGGGATTAGAATGGACAGACGGGTAGACAGGCTTTTGGGAGCTGTGCCTTATTACCTCATGAGAGTGAGTGAAGCTGAGACACACTTCCCCAGGCTCAATACTGGCCGCTATCTTCTATCTTAGCACCACTGTAGGCTCCTTAGTGTAGTCTGCCTGAGCTGGCTAAGCTAACTCTCTGGTCTGGGTTTTCTGGCAGTTAGTCTGGCTCGATAAGCTAACTTGCCATTCAGTTGGGAGCAGAGAGGAAAACAAAGTTGCAACACAGCCTTCCTCTCTTCCTTACTCGCACACACACACACACACACACGCACACGCGCGCGCGCAGTGTCTGTGTCTTTCCGAGTCTCCCATAGTCTGTGTCTTTGTGTGTGTGTGTGTGTGTGTGTGTGTGTGTGTGTGTGTGCACGTGTTTGTGGTGAACTCTGAGGCCTGTCCCACAGCGCAGCAGCAGCAGCAGGCGAGCCTGAGGATTAACCCTGCACTGCACTGCTCTGCTCCGTATTGCTAGCCTAGCGCCAGCCACATGGCTGTGTGGAGAATGACCGGTTACTGTGATTGTGGTGTGTGTGTGTCTGTGTATGTGTGTTTGTGTGTGTAATGGTTCATTTCAAGTTCAGTCTGAACAGAGAGAGTGCGTGTGTGTGTGTTTGTGGTCATGTCAGGTCACTGAGCAGGCCTGCACCTTCGCATCCCCGTGGGGGACGGTATGGTGATTCCTAAGGCCATAATCAGAGAGTTCTGTGCCTATTCTAAGACTGCTGCTCTGGAAAGAGCTCGAAGGAGGACCAGTGTGACTCCTCTGTCTCAACCCTTCATCTTCTCTTATGAGACCTACATCTGAATACATGTGCAGAGTAGAACACTCAGGGTTCTGTGTTTTAAGTCACATGAGTGTGTGTGTGTGTGTGTGTGTGTGTGTGTGTTTGCTATGGTTGTTGTCACAGTATTGTGTGTGTGTGTGTGTGTTGTGGTATTGGACTTGTTGGAAGAGAGAGAAGCATCTGGAGGAGTGTTCAAACTGGTATTTGTGGTGGTGTTTGGTCCCGCTATTAACTTCAACTTGTATTTGTGTGTGCGTGCGCGTGTGTGTGTGTGTGTGTGTGTGTGTGTGTGTGTGTGTGTGCGTGTGTGTGCGTGTGTGGGTTGGTGGGGTGGGGGCCTAGACTAAATGCGGTTGCTGTGTGTATCTGATTATAATGTGCAAATATCCCCTCTCTTCCTCTCTCACTTGTGCACACACACACACACTTCAGTGAATGCATCTCAGTGGCTGGGTGGCTTCATCTGATTTTCCGCCTGATCTCACTTTCTTTACTGGCAATCCTGTAAAGGCCAGTTTGCACAAGACTACACACACACACACACACACACACACACACACACACAGAGGGGGAGGGAGAGAAGGAGAGATTATACACATGTGAGATACATGTATTGTAGCCTATATTGTGTGTGTGTGTGTGTGTGTGCGCGTGTGTTGTGAATGTTTTCTATGGCCTACATGAAAATCAGCCAGGCACTAATTCTTGATCATAAAGTGTTTCGGGAACACCAACACCCAACACCATTAAGTTGTTAATGATCACACCCCTGCTTATGTAAGACATGCACACATTATGTGCACACACACACACACACACACGTTGGTGCAGTGTTGACCTATCTGTGCTCTGCTCGCTTGATTGTTTGTGGAGGCACTGTTTGCAGTAGAAGGCCTTGAGAAGCAGGCACCTGCCCAGCGCAGGGTTGCCGACGCTGGGCCAAGTCTGGGCCGGATCTTGGCCGGCGCTGGATGGGTTGGCTTTGTACCCAGCCCTGGCTGCAGCACAGTGGTGCAGGAAAGAGGAAGTCACCCAATTGCCTCACAGGAAATGACCTCACACTTAGGGATGACACACATGACCCATCCAGCCACTCCACTCAGCTGTGTGTGTGTGTGCACTAATAGATTTGTGTGTGCATGTTGCTGTAAGATGACATACGTGTAGTACTGTGTTAAAAATAAATCTTTCTGAGTGGTGTAGCTTTAAGGCTCATAATATGCACAATGTTGAATGCACTAAATACATGGATAGTCTCCAGTCTGTCCTCTGTCCCTGGTCATATATGCACAATGTTGAATGCACTAAATACATGGATAGTCTCCAGTCTGTCCTCTGCATTCAGATTTTGGGCAGTGGTAGTGTAGTGGCTAAGGAGCTGGGCTAGCATGCAGTAGCGTAGTGGCTAAGGACCTGGGCTGGCATGCAGTAGCCTGAGAAGTTGTGGGTTCAGTTCCCGGCTTCCACCGTCGTGCCCTTGAGCAGGGCCCTTAACCTTGAGTTGTTCTATCCAGGGAGACTGGCCGTTGTAATATAATTGACATGTGCAAGTTGCTTTGGATAACTGCTAAATGAATAAATGTATGATATTCACATCCAATAGGCAATTGATTGTGTAATAAACAATATCTTTATGATATGATCAAATAATTAAACCTAGCACTACAAACCATCCTCTGGAAGGAAGATTCTGAAAAGGAAAAATGTAGTTTGCTGCACCGACAATTACATGGTGTTGGCGTGGCCATTATACTTTATTAGCTGGTGGAAAAGAGAGTGACGTGTAAGGTAGGGTAGGCCTATTTCAAGAATGAAGGAATACAGTAGCATGTATGACAGTATAGAACATGATACACCTACAGTATATGCCTTGTTTGACTATAAGTGGGTGTAGTAAACGAGTATATTATCAAACAGCAATCTGATACCCATACAAAAAATGATAATGACCATAAGAATGACCATGACAGCAACAGCCCCCACGAGGTCTCATTACGAGTCCTGCACCCCTGGTCTCTGCACCCCTGGTCTACCTACTCTGTTAACCCCGGGTCTCTACCTGCTCTGTAAACTTATACTGTAGCATGTTAGCCACATCCGTACACCTTATCAACAGGTTGTATAACCTATTTATTTTAGCTGTTTGTGGGTTGTAGTATCTGTATTTGATGAAACTGAATTATGTATCATAACACCCCAATTATCACCACTTTTGTTCAGAAATTCTAAAACAACAATGTTTTTTAACACTTCAAAATTTGCTAAATGAACCCTACATTTTTCATTAACCATAGGCGTGTAGATTTGAACAAAATCTGGTTTGGTTCTTAACAGGAGCATTTACTGCCTGAAATATCCGATTTTTTTTTACCACGCTCGGAGTTATAGTGTTGGCCTGATGGGTCGCCTATTTACGCCATTTCAACGACACATGAACGGTTAGACCGAGAATTCTCTTCATGAAATTAAAATTCCACTGGAGCTCCAGGCGGATGTGTACACGCAGCCTTACAACACTGTTTACAGCTCTTCAAGTCACGGTAAAATTACATTTTTGGTACATGGCTAATTTTAAAACACCTATGATGTGGGTGCTTGCATTTCTTTAGAAATCTACCTTCTTGGTTTGTATAGAAATGGATATTAAGTGACACATACACGCAAGATGGTGGAAATACGGGACCTATCTTTATTTGATGCTTTATTTAGTCAAGGATGACTTGAAGGGGTATAAAAGCTGAACAGCAGCATGTTACGTTAGCTTACCTCATGAACTAACACTCAAGAACGCAGTCCGGATTGCATTAAAGCTACACATCTAAAGTATTCTTTCACTTTGTCAGAATTCGAAGAGAGTTTGAATCAGTTGATCAGAATTCTACACAACAGGGTGTCCTAACTATCCGTGTACAACATAGAAGTGTTAGTTATTGTTATACCTGTCTCTATGAGTGGTTTAATTGCTGTTCCAAGCCAAAGGGGTTTGGGTGTGTTTTGAGTGTAATTGGATGGCAGTAATGTTAAGTGTGTGTGTGCGCATATGCAGAAAGGGACAGTAGTTGGTGTGTGTATTGGTGTACGTGTGTATTTAATGAACAGAGGTGAAGCTGAAGTTTGAATGTGTGCATGTGTGTGCAGCATGTTTGTGTATTTTCTGTGAACAGGTTGGGACAGAACTCTCCTAGTTTCCTGCGCTCTGTGCCTGAGAAACAGCTCGGGGATTAATTGTTCCATTAGGGGAGCTCAGACAGCGCATGTACACTTACGCAGTACATACACATTCAGCTTGGGACTCGGGCCCCTCTCACACAGATGCACACGCACACAATTTTACACACACACACACACACACACACAGACAATCACACAGACACACACAGACAGACAATCACACACACAGACAATCACACACACACACTCCTATATGCATGCACGCACAGAAAGCCTTGATGGAGCCTCCCCGGCTGTGTCCACTGTCCAGTAGCTGTGTGTGTTGTGGCTGTAGATAACTGAGGGAGTATGAGCTAGAGTAGAGTATGAGCTGGTGTTCAGTCAACACTGAGGCCTGGCGATTTGCTTAGAATGGTCATTCAGTAGAAACGCATAATATAACTTCAACAGCAGCTAACACAGATAGCCACTAGCTCTAGTAGACACATTAGCTCACTGGCTAACAGGTAGCTGCCAGCGCTGGTAGACACATTAACTCACTGGCTAACAGGTAGCTGACAGCGCTGGTAGACACATTAGCTCACTGGCTATCATGTAGCTGCTATCTCTGGTAGACACATTAGCTAACAGGTAGCCACCAGCTTTAATAGACACATTAGCTCACAGGCTAACACAGGTAGCTAGTAGCACTAGTAGACACATTAGCTGATAGGCTAATGATAGCTATAGACATGAAAGCTATTTGCTGAAGTCACATTACCTCAGTGGATAAAGCAAATAGCCACCTGCTCAAGTAGACAGACACTACATATGAGGCCGACACAGAAATGTGTTGTTGGAACACAATGTAGTACAGAATGGCTACAGATTACAAACAAGCATATGTGTGATCACATCACACACAAACATAATCTTACTGATATCTCATGATTTATTTTGTGTATTCAAACTCTTTATCTAGAAGTGTGTGTGTGTGTGTGTGAATACTTCGGAAACCTGAGGTGTCATTACGTTGCTGAGTGTGTGTGTGTGTGTGTAAATACTTTGGAAACCTGAGGTGTCATTACGTTGCTGTTTGGCAGTGTGTGTGTGTTGTGTGGTGTGGTCAGGCTTATCTGTGTGTGAATGAACAGGTTGACCAAGGGCAGGTGTGGAATAGACATAACAACAGCCCCAGCTGGTTCAGCACACAACTGATAAGACCAGCATCACACACACACACACACACACAATCTCTCTCTCTCTCTCTCTCTCTCTCTCTCTCTCTCTCTCTCTCTCTCTCTCTCTCTCTCTCTCTCTCTCTTTCTCTCTCTCTTTCATAATTCACAAATGTGTAGTATGCTCCTCTACACACACACACATATCGCCTACACACACGCATATCGCCTACACACACGCATCGCCTACACGCATAAGAAAGCACAGACATCCATATTGGTAGCATGACATCAGTTCTGAGTGTGAGTGTGGGAAAGACCAGTGTTGTTTGTCCATAGAGAGCTGCTCTTAAGTGTTTAACTTTTTTCCAAAACATTTGCAGAGATAAACGACCACATGCACATAAACCATGTGGAAGTATGCAAACTATATTCCACAGCAACATCAGCACACACACACAGTCCAGCATACGCTCACTGTGGCAAATACTTGCACACACACACACACACACACA
>NC_055958.1:13727832-13730332 GCF_018492685.1 Alosa sapidissima
CTTCTGCTGTCCCGTGTGGAAGAGGCTCCTCCATCCCCTCTGCCTCCATCCTCCGTCTGTGCGCGTGATTTCCTTTTGGAGAGTTGGTCTCCACCCAGCCCAACCGTAGGAGTTAACACAGGAACTCGGAGAGAATGTGGAATTTGGACGACATTTGCAGAGCACCATTCCTGTGTGTGTGTGTGTGTGTGTGTGTGTGTGTGTGTGTGTGTGTGTGTGACATTCAGGCCAAAAGATCAGTGTGAGAATGGAAGTTGCCATAGAGCTGTAGCACACCTAACGACCAAACAGCAACAGAGAGATGAGTTCATCATGGCCCTGTCCTCAGGAGAGAGAGAGAGAGAAAAAAAATAAGGAAGAGAAAAGAGAGAGTGATAGAGAGAGAGGGGAAAAATAAGGAAGGGAAAGAAACTGATGAACAGATGGATGCTCTCTTATCACGCTTGTTGATAGTTTTTTACGGCATATCAGAAGAAAGTGTTAACCCTCTGCAGTGTAATAGTATTTGTTTGGCTGTTGAGTTTACATAGATACACAATTAATCAGAAACACATGCAGGCCAATACATACTCAGTAGAACATTGAGTGTGGAGCACTGTGTGCGTAGTCCATGAGCATAATCATGGAATGAAGTGACATCATCATACCTGTGTGTGTGTGTGTGTGTGTGTACGTGCACGCTTCTGTGGGAGGTCTTCGTAGTAGTTTTATTGGGGTGTGTGTGTGTGTGTGTGTGTGTGTGTGTCTTTATAAGGCACTGGTGAGGTGTTACTAGATGGCTAAACGGTTAGCATGGAATTTAGAATGACATCATCAGCTTCCTCTCATACCGGAACAACACCTCTTTGTGTGTGTGTGTGTGTGTTTCAGCACTTACAAGCCTAACACTGCTATCCCTCTTCTCTTGTTTGTATGCCCTACATTTTCTTGCATTCCAGTTCTCTCTTTACACACACACACACACACACACACACACACACACACACACACACACACACACACACACACATACATCATCAAGACCCTCTCATGAAGTCAGAGGTGAACCCTGGAAAAGTAGCCATGATTACAGTATCTACACATACACACCCATACACACACACATACAGAGAAAGCTGGTATTTTTCCACAGACGGATGGATTCCACTCATTTTGAGAGCAAAGGTGACCAAACCAAACTTTTTTTTGTCCCACAGAATGAGTCATTGATCTTGAAAACAACCACAGGCTACAATAAGAGACTCTCCCTTCCTCTTCTCACACACACACAAACCACACACACACACACAAACCACACACACACAAACCACACACACACCACACACACACACACACACACACACAATATCCTTAGCTTTGTGGAACCCTAAGTCTTCACCTTTCTCAGGCTTCTGAGTCAAATTCATACTGAACATGCCAGGACATGTTAGCAGCTAGTATTAGCGGCTAGCCATCCATCAAGGCTACCTTCAAATTCAAACTCCGCCTTCCCATGAGGCCGTGCTTCAGTCAGCAGTATGAACCAATGACATTATCTAATTGCAAAGGCTACAAATAATAGTGCACAGATGTCATATTTATGTTTTTTTTATATTCATGTCATCCTCCTTGACTGTGCCGCTTCTGATTGGTGGGCATGTCTAGTGCATGAGAAGCACAGTACTCCTGATTGGCTGTGAAGCTCACCAATCAGAAGTGCTGTGATACTCACGACACAACTTAGAGACATTTGGAATATTGAGCTAAATCAATTCATCGCAAATTGCAACCACAATATCTGTCAGAAAAATCACAATTAGTGCAAATTGTGCAGCCCTATCCCTCGCTAGCCTTCCCAGCCTTCTGTAGTCAGCCTTCCCAGAAGGCTGTGCTCCATAACCAGCCTTCCTAGAAGGCTGTGCTCCCTAGTTAGCCTTCCCAGGACAGCGTTTTGCTACTCTGTGGGGAAAAAAGGGGATTTTTGTTATGCTAGTAATCCCCCTAGCCCTGATGGACCAAGCATCCCAGCTATGTGTCTGATATGCTTGTGTGCAGATGCATACCCACTCACATACACACACTAGCACATGAGTGTAGTGAACACTTTTGGAGCAAACGCACACACACAAACTGGGCAGTTAGCACACACACATACAAGAGGTAGTTAGCGCACACACACACACACACACAGAACAGTGTGTTGTTGTTGCACTTAACACCCAGAGCAGTGAGATCTTGTTGCACTTAAAGGTTGTATCAGCGATTTCAGGCCCAAAAAAGGCCCAAACATAAATGATCACATTCATTTAATCTTTTCTAACGATTCGCTAGCTGTCTGCTCCATAAGCAGGCCGTCAAAAAAACATGTCTCTGTAGGTAGCCTAGTCTCCGAGATCTGTACACAAAAACAATTGCTACCAACAAGGGTTGGCAACCCACTCAAATGCAAAATAAAGTGTTTCAACCAATAACCGAGCAGTGTATTCTTGTTGCACTTAACACCCAGAGCAGTGTGTTGTTG
>NC_055958.1:13735332-13740332 GCF_018492685.1 Alosa sapidissima
TCTCTCCTCATCTCTCTCTCTCTCTCTCTCTCTCTCTCTCTCTCTCTCTCTCTCTCTCTCTCCCCCATTATTGGGTGCCAGACCACAGGAGGATTGAGGGTGTGTTTGTCTTGGTTGTTTTTACTGTTAAGTACAGGCTGTGTGTGTGTGTGTGTGTGTGATTTGTGAGTTAGTGTTTTCAGAGCTGGGTAGTTTTACTGTTCTATGTTAGAGATCACATAGCCTCTTCATTGTGTGTGTGTGAGAGAATTTTCCCATGGCCCATAACTTAAGGTGTTTACAGACCTCTGACGCAAGAGCAAGGTCTTAAGCATAGAACACTGAACTCTGGCAGTTTGTGTCATTTTGGTGTGTGTGTGTGTGTGTGTGTGTCTTCTGGAGTGTCAAGAAACAAACTAACTTCCATACTGGTAGAATATTCCAAGGCCAACAGGCAGTTTCCTGGATGACTGTTGGTGGGGTAGGGTGTCCCAGATTCCCAATGCTGCTAAGTGACATAATTGGGAATCCTGGTTGCAGGCAGAGTTTGGAATGCTGATAAGAGCGAGTGCGGAATGCAGGTTAGTTACAGACTCTCTCTGCTCGTTTGGCTACAATGCTGCTGACAAACTCAGAGCTTTGTGTCGTTTTTAGATCATTTTTTATCACAGTTAGCTTTGTATCGCTTTAGATGCTACATGTTGGTTATCAGTAGAATAGTGTGGCCTACCTATTCTACACCAGTTTCCAAGGCAGACCAATTGAAACATGACAAATCATTGATTAAATAAATACAAAAACTCCTTTATTCCAACTGCCATAAAGATGCTCAATGATTGATAGCTGGCTACCCCCACCACCTGTGGGGTGTATGTGTAACTGTTGTTTTTTAATTGCCTTATGCATGAGCTGTGTATATCTGTGATGCAGTGATCGTGAAGCCCCAAGACAAATTTCCTCTTGGGGACAATAAAGTATAGACCCTTTCAACAATAAAAACAAAAACAATGCTTTGCTAACTTACTTTACTTTACTTACTTACAGCATGGTAAGGCAACCTTTAGATGTAGGATTTGATGCTTGGTTCCCTATTTCTAGTATGTGTGTGCTTTTGTGGCCTGTAGAAGTAACCTTATTGTACGTGAGTGTACTTGTGCGTAGAGTGTTGATTCCATGGCCAGTCAATCATCCAATCGTAAGTCAGACCCAGACCAAAGTGAAGACATGTCTGCTAGAGTCTAAAACAGTAACAGTAACCTCTGATTGGTCAATGAGCTTATATTGCACCAATGCGTACCTCTGGTGTTGGTTTGCTTGTGTGACCAGGCACACTGAAAGGAGGCAGGTGTGTGTGTGTGTGTTTGTGCGTGTGCGTCTTTATGTACAGGATGGATTAAGTGCACAAATTACTCCTCAGCTCAGACTGGGACACTGAATATGTGTGTGCGTGTGTGTGTTCATCTCCAGCTCTGTCATCTCCTATGCTCATCTGTGCTTTCCATGAAATAACAATAAACAGCACTACGGTCAGAGTAAACACACTTATAGAGATCTTGTACAGAGCCCCGGGTTATGAGACACACACACACACACACACACACACACACACACACACACACACACCACAGAAACGGCTTGTTCTCTATCTATTTCACTCGCTCAGAGCAGTGGGTTATGAGAGGGGTTGTGACACACAGACACACACACACACACACACACCACAGAAACGGCTTGTTCTCTATCTCTATTTCACTCGCTCAGAGCCAGTGGGTTATGAGAGGGTTGTGACACACAGACACACACACATGGACACACACACACACACACAGGCCTTATCTCTCTCTCTCTGTCTTGTGGGGCTGTGTAGTTCAGTGAGCTTTGCTGGCATGGCCTCAATAAAAACACCAAAAAATCCCAACAGTGTCTGATTTTGACATTCTAATGGAGTTTGTTCTTTCCCTTTCCCCTCCTCTCTTTCCCCCCTGTTCTCCCCCCTCTCCTCCCCTCCTCTCTCCTCCTCTCTTTCCCCCTGTTCTCCCCCTCTCCTCCCCTCCTCTCTTTCCCCCTGTTCTCCCCCCTCTCCTCCCCTCCTCTCCCCTCCTCTCTTTCCCCCTGTTCTCCCCCTCTCCTCCCCCCCCTCTCCCCTTGTCCCCCGTCTCTCTCAGACCCCCAGTGCGTGGGCGGGGAGGAGTGCCAGGAGAAGAGGAACGGTTTACACAAACGCTCGGCATCATGGGGCAGCACCCGACCAGCTCAAAGAGGTCAGCCACGACTTCGCTTTTTTCTTTATTTCTCTCTTTCTCTCTCTCTCTTTCTTTCTCTCTCTTTCTCTTTCTCTCTCTCTCTCTCTGTTTCATGTTGCTGTTGGAAGTTCTAGAGCTCCATGTTGAGAAAATCAAGGAAACAACAAAGACAATGATGAAACAGCTAATGACTTAATGTGTGTGTGTGTGTGTGTGTGTGTGTGTGTGTGTGTGGCTCACTGAATGAAAGATGAGTTGGAATGGAATGAAATAGCTTTTTTGTTTTCAATGTCCCTTGGTGTCACATAGTTGTGACATACTGGATCGAAAAAAAAAACTTCTGTCCTTTCTTTTTTCCTTTCTTTCTTCTTTCTTTCTTTCTCTTATCCACTTTCTTCCCTTCTGTTAATCTTTCATGCTTTTGTCTCCCTCTTTCTCTTCCTCTCTCCTTTCTTTCTCTCTCTCTCTCTCACCTCTCATCTCCTCCTCCTCGCTTTTGTCCCATTCAGTTTGGGAGACACAGAGGTTGAGTTGGGGGTTAGTGTGTGTGTGTGTGTGTGTGTGTGTGTGTGTGGTGTGTGTGTGTCTGTGTGTGGATTGGGGTTAAGGAGGCTTGGTGTCTCCCCCTTCGTGTCATTATCATGTTATTCAGCAAGGCCCCAGTGAACCCAGAACTGCCCTTGTGTCAGGTCATGTTACACCCCTCCTACACACACACAAACACACACACACTGATGAGTCTTCTGGCAGGTTTATAAACTGTCAACTGGCCTGTCTAGTCTCCTATTCATCTGTTCTTTCCAGCACAACTTTATGAATCCCCCTCCTTTCTCTCCCCCTCCCTTCCTCCCCCTCTTCACTTCATCCTCCCCTCCAGTCTTCATCTCTCTCTCTCTCTCTCTCTCTCTCTTTCTCTTTTTCTCTGGTGCTGTAGGAGAAACAGTGTTGCCAAGGCACATATAGTATAGAAATCCAAACAAATAAAAACATAATAATAACATCGAATCGCATAACAGTATGTGTATTAGTATGTGATTAAAACATAAGCGGTCAGACAGAAGTAACACACACACACACACACACACACACAGAGAGAGAGATAGAGAGAGAGAGAGAGAGAGACACTTTCAGTCCTTCATTCCCTTCCAACCTGTCTCCTCTTTCTTCCTCCCCCTTCCTCTCTCTCTCTCCCTCTCTTCTCTCTCTCTCTGATATGTTGACATTCTTCAGTGTAGCCCCATGTGCTCTTAGTCCTAACCCACTGATGTTAATCGTGTGTGTGTGTGTGTGTGTGTGTGTGTATGCTAGCTCCCCCTGACTATGAGGGTATTGTCTTTCTGTCTTGATCAGCTCTGAATTATCATACTATCAGCATATCCACACACACACTCACACTCACTCACTCACTCACTCACTCATACACACACTCACTCACTCACTCACTCACTCACTCACTCACTTACACACACACACTCACTCACTCACTCACTCACTTACACACACACACTCACTCACTCACTCACTCATACACACACTCACTCACTTACTCACTCACTCACACACACACACACACACACACACACACTTACACACACTCACACTCACTCACACTCTCTCACACACACACACACACTCACTCACGCATGCAGCTAGTCTTCCTTTCCCCACTCAGTCTCACACTGTGAGATGAGAAAATATTTGGAACATCAGCACTTCTCGCGCACGCGCACACACACACACACACACACACGCACACACACACCCTGCTGATACACACACACACACCCTGACGCCGAGGGAGGCTCCCTGGCTGTCTCAAACACAAGTAGAATACACACCACAATTGCCCCCAGACAAAGGGCCCTGCCCCCAGCGCCTACGCCCAGCATGGGAATGCATGGCTGGGCTATGGGCAGCAGCACTGCCCCCTGCTCTTTGTGGAGGGTCGTGGGGAGCCGAGGGGTTGGGGGTTGGGGGGGGGCGATCAGGCCGGCGTGACATCAGGCAACACAGGCCTGCCACTGCAGATTTATGAGTTAAATGACCAGAGAGGAACTCTCAGCACCCGCAGGAGGTCTGACAAGCCTGACATGCGCGCACACACACACACATGCACACACACACACACACACGCACACACATGCACACAAAGAGATATACACATGGCTACTCATGCATACATGAATACACTCGCACATACATAGTCATAGCATTACCTAGAGTGTCTGTCTACTTTTATACACATACTCGAACTCACGCACCTAAATGACTCATTACAGGGTGAATGAAGACTCTCTCGCCCGCCCCCTACTGCCTGTAGGAAGAATATCCCGCTTGCAAGTTCAGTGTATCGTATCCGCCGACCGAAGCAGGATCAGTTTACATCCTGCATCCACAGCACAGAGGCAGGCTAACGAAACGCTAGCGATTGTTGCAAACGTGTGTATAATGGCAGAGCCAGTGAAGAAGCAGCGAAAAACCCTTGACGGAAGATGCAAAGAAAAGGAAAAGAGTTTCAGACCAAGCGAGTGGGAGTTTCGTAGAGAAAAAGCATCAGGCTTGCCTGGTGTCCCTTTAAAATTGACAGACTCTCTCTCTCTCTCTCACTCACACACACACTCCGTTATGACAGCTGACTGGGTCCATTTCCGCACAGCGGTTGGAGTTTGAGTTGTCAGGGTGGGCTGAGGGTGAAGACGGGGTTAATCCAGAACAAACCAGGTCAGAGTTCAAAGGTGAACCCCGCCAAGTGGAGTCGGGTCAGTAAACAGCCTGCAG
>NC_055958.1:13745332-13752832 GCF_018492685.1 Alosa sapidissima
ACCTTGGGTTGGGCTTGTGTATGACATTTATAACAATGTTTGTAACAAGTTTGTTTGCAATGACTAGAATGTTGTTGTGTTAGAAATACCGTAGTTTGTACGTTAACAAGCCAAAGATGGTATAGAAAGTGTGTGTGTGTGTGTGAGAGAGAGAGAGAGAGAGAGAAAAACGATGAACTTGATTCATTGAGAAAAGAGAGCAGTTTTTCACTGCAGGTCAGAGAGTCAGTCCACACACACACACACACACACACACACACACACACACACACACACACACACACACACACACTCGTGCGGTGTTTCCTGTCTCAGTTCCTCCACCAGTTTCTGTTAATGGAGTGGTTTACACAACCCCTTGCTGAAATCCACAACATCAATTGTGTGTGTGTGTGTGTGTGTGTGTGTGTGTGTGTGTGTGTGTGTGTGTGTGTGTGTGGGGGGGGGGGGGGGGGGGGGGGGTGATAAAAAAGAGAGAGATTTGGTTCTGCGCATTGTCTACCTTGAAAACTGACTAGTAAAGTATAATGTGTAATCTCCAGACATGAAAAGCACATACAAAAACAACACACACACACACACATATATACAGACACACACACATACAGACACACACACCCTCAAAAAGAGATGGACACATGTACACACGCATACCAACTTCCCCTTTGTTCTGGTTGTTGGTTATTGGCGCCCACCATAGACAGAAATGTGTATAGCAGCCATGTTTGAGTTGGTCAAAGCCAACTATATCTGCCTATTTCACTGAGCAGTTAAACACACACACACTCTCACACACACACACACACACACACATACGCACCAGAAATAGCCTTGATCGTTGGATACATGGAAAATTGCTGAGAAGTGGTGGTTCTGTTGTCTCTGGAAGAAGGAAAGACGAAGCGGTGTGTGTGTGAGTGAGCGTGAGCGAGAGATTTGTAGTGTTTGTGTGTGAGTCATTTTATTTTTACATGTACTGGCTGCCCCCGATTTAATGAATCATGCAAAGGTGTGTGTGTGTGTGTGTGTGTGTAAACACAGCTAAGTTAGTGAGGTGTGTGTTGTTCAATAAGTAAAGTGTGTGTGTGTGTGTGTGTGTGTGTGTTCTCCCCAGACCCTGGTACCTAAGAGTGCTCTGATCGCAGTCCCTGCCACACGTCCCTCCCCCCCGCCTGCGGAACAGTCTGGAAGGTCTTAACCAGGAGATCGAGCGCATCACCATCAGAGATGCTACCGACCGGGATCACACACACACACTCACTGTGAGTTTCTTTGTACCACACATACACACAAACATACACAAACACACAACACAAACACACACACATACTCACCATAAGTCTCCTTGTACCACAAACACACAGAAACACACACACACACACAGACTCATCATGAGACTCCTTGTACCGTGCACCAACCACACACGCACGCACATGTGTTTGTGATGTGTTTGTAATTAAATTATTTTATTTATTATTAAATTCTGAAATCTATAAATTAGAATTATCAAAGACTACTATGGTGTGTGTGTGTGTTTAACATTTCACTACCCCCCCCCCCCCCCCCCCCCCCCCAGGATGTTCCAGACGGGCGTCGTGCCCCCCCCTCCCCACTACCAACACAGCGTCGACACCCAGACACCCTGCAACTATAGCAACAGCAGCAGCCGCTCCCAGTCCGTCTCACCCACCTTCACATCCGTCGCCAGCGACGACAGCCCCTGCCTCCATGGACAACCTGCTGAGTGACGGCCGAGAGAAAGGTGACATACCCACACAAGAGACATACCTGTCTCCCTCACTCACAAGCACATACACGCACACACACTCACACACTCTCACACACACTCACACCACACACTGACACTCACACATACTCAGACTCACACACACACACATGCACACTCTCTCTCTCTCACACACACACACACACACACTCACTCACACAGATGTAACACACTTAGAAACCAATTAACTATTTGCCATATTTTACATCCCTAGATGTTACCCTTTTGTACACATACATACACACACACACACACACACACACACACACACACACACACACACATACATACTGACAAGTGTGTGTTCTGTCCCTAGATGTGTGTTCTGGTTCTCCCTCGTCTCCCAAGCCCAACAACAGCTACATGTTTATGAGGGAGCCTCCAGAGGGCTGCGAGAGAGTCAAGGCCTTTGAGGAGACGCAGTGAGTTCCTCCTCTCTCTCTTCTCCTCTCCTCTCATCCTCCTCTCCTCTCATCCTCTCCTCCTCACCTCCTCTCATCCTCCTCTCCTCTCCTCCTCCTCTCCTCCTCTCATCCTCCTCTCCTCTCATCCTCCTCTCCTCTCCTCTCATCCTCCTCTCATCCTCCTCTCCTCTCATCCTCCTCTCCTCTCCTCCTCACCTCCTCTCATCCTCCTCTCTTCTCCTCTTCTCCTCTCCTCCTCTCATCCTCTCCTCTCCTCTTCTTCTCTCCTCCTCACCTCCTCTCATCCTCCTCTCCTCTCATCCCCCTCTCCTCCCCTCTCATCCTCCTCTATCTTACAGCGCAACTTGGTTTGGCCTAGATGCTACCTAATGTTTTCCAACTGTAATTAATTAAATAATAAATAAAAGGGGGACGATATCTATAATGTCCATAGAAACATTTCAACGCAGTAGTAACGCAAAAGTAGCCTAATGTGAGTTGTTAATCCTCAGAGAGAGAGTAAAGAAGTAATGCCATAAACACCGAGCCACCTGCAGGCGCCAATAGCTACAGACGCTAATAATTTCAGATATAGACCACACACGCATTTTCCAGGGTTCAGCCCGCATGTAATTTCAAAAGTGGACAGACAAAGTCTATGCTATTTGAAGTTAAACAAAACATACCGTATTTGAGTGCGGATCATGACGCTGCTTATCAAAGTAGACGCAGCAGGTCTCTTTCAAAATGTCCTGTTATAATTGCAGCTGCTTCCGATTATGTTGAATATTTAGAAAGTAGCTTACATGACGGCATTTGCGAGCTTCTGGTAGAAACTTGCTAATTAACTAAAGCAAGACTTGAGTGATATCACACAAGGCGCACAGAAGTGAATTAAATGAAATAGGTTAACATGCTTTATTTGAACATTGCAATACCCACCCAACAAACCCAGAGACGGCTTAGTAGATGTTTCGGATAGATGACAGCACCTTGTAACCGATTAATGCAATAAAAGCAGTATCATCATAGCAGTATTATCATATCATTGATAATCGTTCACATTTTACTATACGCTAATGACAACCACAGCCCCTCAGCTGGATTTGCAGAGGAGTCTCCAAAGTACAGGGAGACAGAACGCGAATTACTTGAGTATGAACTTTTTGAAAAGGGAAAAAAGATGAGGACAATGAGTAAAGGGCGAGGCTAGAGTTGGAGGAATTGTCTTATTGCTGTAAAGGAGAACGTGAGAATGACTGCCGCTGACCCACAAGTTAACTAGACTCACAAGTAAGAAGCATAAATCAGCCTTAAACTGCATTAAGATGTCCACACGAAATGCAGCCTCCTTTTTGTCAGAAGTTCGCATCAGCAAATGTGGTTTGGGAAACGGGGACACAGAAAATAAAAATAAACAGGTTAACCTGGTCTATTTGAACATTGCTGTTAATCTTAAGTGATATCATAAACCTTGCGAAAGCTTGGTAGCTTAGGCTACATGTTTCAGGTATATCACGTTGCGCATGATATGATTGAATCTCATGTCGCGCAATAGGCTAAATGTGGTTATCCAACAGATTCATAACTTCAATAATGGCTCACAATTAATATAGGCTAATGGCAACCTGGAAAATAAACGAGCAGTAGGCCTAGGCCGCAGATATATTGAAAATTTGAAGCCATCCCGAGGTGACAGCTGGAGCTGTAGAGTTGGAGTCTCCGATGCACATGAGGACATTGCGCTTAACTCAGGAACTTTACAATACAATCAATCATACCAGACCAGAATAAATGTTACTGGATTTGGCTACATTTCAAATCCACCCCTCCACACATGTTGCATTGATTGAGAATGAACGTCTCAGAATTGAGCGCTGTCTGCTCCCTGGGGGTGTTGCCTGGGCGCTCTGCTGGTGTTTTGCTCATTGGTTTTGACCCATGGGCAGAAAGTTAAGGTATTTCAACAGTGACGCTGCACAAATAGCTTTAGGCTATATTAGATGTGGGCTACTACCGCTATAATGGTTCACACCTCTCCGTTTTTTGCGCGGAGGTTTTTTTTTTCGTGGATGATTTTGTTTATTAAAAGATATTTTGAGGCAAAAGTGAGGGGGCCATTGGCCCCCTGGCCACTGTGCTTCCGGCGCCTATGTCTGTTGAAACAAATTGTTTTAACAAATCCCCCTCCTCTCTCTCTCTCCCCCTCCTCTCCCTCTCTCTGTTCCTCCTCTCCCTCTCTCTCTCCCTCTCCCTCTCTCAGTCTGAAGCCGCAGCATACCCTCCCTCAGGTGTTGTGCCCCGACAGGAACAAGGTGAACTTTGTGCCCAAGAGCGGCTCGGCTTTCTGCCTGCTGCGTCAGCCTCTGCTGCTGCCCGCCGCTCAGGAGCTCAGCCTCAAGGGCCCCACTCTGGGGACCGGCAGTCTCTCCCCGCCCCCCGCCACCTGCCCCTCTTCATCTCCACCACCAGCGTCATCTTCCTCTTCCGTGTCCACGCGTGCCAGCTGTGTCGCCAGTCTGGCCCTCGTCCGCCACGCCGAGGAGAACGACTGTTAGGGGCGCCGTGGCGACCGCATCGCTTGCGTTGCCGTGGTGACACCCCCAGCTCAGCAACACACGATTAAGTTCTCAGCAGACTCGTTTGATTTATTTTCATAGAGGGAAAAGAAAAGAAAAAACAACTTATAAAAAAATATTAAATAATAATATTCCAGCTATTGTAGGTAGACGCTATTGTGTAGCTGATTTGCCGGATTCACCCCAAATCTGTACCGGGCTTGGGCCACTCCTCACCCACTGACTGCTGCTATTAGGTTGTTATTGCATGGTTGTAGAGGTGCCACAGCCTCATGTATACATGGTTAGATGGTGTTTCCCTATGGGGAATCTGTTAGTGAAAGTGTTAACGTTTTTGTGTCCATGCTACTGGGCAGGATTGTGTACGTCTAGACATAGAAACCAGAGGACTTGACCACACATGATGCTCCTTACAATGAGCTAACATTTAACACACACACACACACAACAGAAAGTAAGCTGTAGCTACTAGTTGAACAGTGCTCCCCCCTCCTCTCCTCTGAGCTAGTGAAAGGTCAAGACTTCTCATGAACATATAGCACAGGTGTGTGTGTGTGTGTGTGTGTGTGTGTGTGTCTCAAGCTGACTAATACAGGAGGTGTATCAGTATCAGGGTCAGGAATCGTCCCAAGTCTACTCTCCTCTTCTCTCTCTCTCTCTCTCTCTCTCTCTCTCTCTCTCTCTCTCTCTCTCTCTCTCTCTTGAATGGTGCATGAAAAATAAAGGAGAGGGAGAGAGAGACTTTGTATTTTAAGTTTACTGTAATTACTAGTAAAATGGAAAACCAATAAATATACATTTGAGGGAGAAGCAGAGAGGAAGAGAGCAAGAGATAGTGAGAAAGAAAGATGGAAAGAGAGAGAGCGAGAGACAGTGTGAGATGGTGTGAGAGAGGTCAGATACAGAGAGAATGAGTGGTCAGCTGGCCCTGGGGAGTCAGTCAGACCCGTAGAGGACACTGGGTGGGGAGCTTGCCTTCATTTAGCTCAGCTTTATGATAAAGCTAAACATATAAACCATAGAGATGTGACCGGAAGCCTCTTTCTCTGTGTTTCCTGTCAAACTGAGACTGTTTTTTTTTTATTTTTTTTTTGAATTCTGCACACTTCTCCAAAGGGTATGTCTGGCAATACCCACACGCTTCTATCAGCTGTGTGAACTAGTCAAATAATCCAGTTATTTTACACTGAATCATTATGATTTAAATATCATCAGTTCTGTCACATCAGTGAGATGTGGTTTACACACAGTGACCTGCAAACAACTGTGGAAGCCGGTTATTGATCTCTTAACTGTGTGAAGATCTTTAATGTCAACTCCAACCTGGCACCCTTCCACTGGTTCCATACTGACTTGAGGTCGTCGGTCGCCACAGCTTTGAACTCTCTCATTCCCAAAGGTCAATGTCACATCCGCTCCGGTTCCTTTGCTTGCAGGCAACTTTTTTGTTTATTTGTTAAAGTGTTTGTGTTATGTTTGTGTATTGCCTCTTGCTTTGTATCCTTGTCATGTTCCTGTTTTTATTGACAACAATGTTTGGATGAGTTGACTTTTTCTTTGACAGCCTTAACAAACGAGCAAAAAAAACACACACACACAAGTGCTTTAATAGTCTACCCAAAGAGACGTGGTCTCCTGGGTAACTGTGCGTGCGGTGTCTATGGTGACTATGCACGTAATCTCTGGTAACAGCACACACACACACACATACACACCAACACACACACAAACGCACACACACACTTGTTGGAAACAGCGTGTTTTTCCTGGGTGTTCTGTGTCAGGGTTTGGGTCTGGGGAGGTCCAGAGTTGTTCTACTGAACCAGACCCAAACCGTGATCCGTGACTCGTGATCCACAGAACACAAACACCAAGACAGGAGACTAGCGGGAGATTTTCTTTGTCTGTGTGTTCGACTAAAGACACCCTTTATGTGGATACAAGCACATGTACACACACACACACACACAAAGCCAGGAAGTGCCTGTGTGGAGAGGGGACAAGACACCACAAACAGTGGCTAAGATGATGTTGCTAACCTCATTCACACACACACACACACATACTGTACTGTACATACAAAGATTCACACATGCGTGTGTGTGTGTGTGTGTGTGTCTGTGTGTGTTTGAGGTTTAGGGTGTGTTTCGTCTCCAGAGGTTTCTCTGCAGGCCTTCCTGTTGTCGGAGAAGCAGTGTCATTGTTAAGGGCTCACCATTCTACTGTGCTTTAAGAGAAACATGAAGCAGAAACTTGAAATATCTTAGCACTTTGTGTGGTTTTAAAACTATATCAATATTCCAGCCTTCAGTACCAGCCTGAGAAGTGTAGACAGCTGTGCATTCTGGAAAGTTGAGTTCTCTCCCAACTCTGCTGAGGAGTAGTACCTCCATATCGGTGACCAACACCTGCAGAATTTCTGCTCTGTACTATTTTTATTTTGTATCTATTCTGTCTTTCTGTTCCAGCGGAAAGACTGTTCATAGCTCTTTTTTAGTTCTTCTCGCCTCAGGAATGTAACAAAAACAAAACTAAAAAAAATATATATATATTTTCCAGGCCACCATGATTTCAGTAGATTATAACGTTATCGTCTGCTCTTTTGGTATTCTATTGTATGTGCATAGCATGGAGGAGAATGCCCATTAGGTGCGAATAAAGGAGTAGTGTGTGTGTGTGTGTGTGTTTCTGTATGTGTGTGTTTTGTCCTACAATAGGAGGCGGCTGCAGT